>NC_090753.1:89839725-89853159 GCF_036898095.1 Palaemon carinicauda | reverse complement strand
AATAAATCGTGGCTGGTAACTATATATTAACTATAGCTGCGATATATGATCCTTGCATAAAGCATAAATTCTATGGGAGAAATGAGGTGAACAATGTATGTGAACAATGAAGACGAAGGGACGATGCTTTGCCTGACATTTGAACAATAGCTTAGTCAAGACAAAAGGAAATTATACACTGGAGGGAAATTCTATATGGCAGAAAGACACTCCAAAATCAAACCATTGTTCTCTAGTCTTGGGTAATGCCATAGCCTCTGTACCATGGTCTTCCACTGTCTTGGGTTAGAGTTCTTAATTCATTTCCTCTTGTTTAATCGAGTTTTTTATAGTTTATATATGAAAGATTTTAATGTTGTCACTGCTCTTAAAATATTTTATTTTAGTTGTTCATTACTTCTCTCGTAGTTTGTTTATTTCTTTTCCTCACTGGCTATTTTCCAAGTTGGAGACCTTAACCTTAAGCTTTTAGAATCCTGGTTTTCCAGCTAGGGTTGAAGCATAGCAAGTAATAATAATAATAATAATAATAATAATAATAATAATAATAGGATGTATACGTCATAACAATATCCGGAGCAGATAAAATATGCTGTACTTATACTTGTACCCAGCTTAATATTCCACGCTCGCAAGAATCAAACTTACTTCTCAATTGCCTGTAGTTGCCATTAATTAGTTCAAATAGGTCATCGTTAAGGACAGTGGTTTTTAAATGTCTACGGCAATCAGCAGAGTAATTACAAGTTGTTTATGTGGTTTAAAGGTTTAAAGTTCTCTCATGAATGGCAGAGGCAAGGGACAGTGACATTGCCCTATCAAGCAGGACAGTACCCTAGAGATTGACCATATACACATATGATCAGCGCCAAAGCCCTTTCCCCGCTCAAGCTAGGACCATAGAAGGCCAGGCAATGACTACTGATGACGCAACAGATAGAACTATAGGCTTCCCCAAACCCTCCATCCTTAGCTCGCAAGGACGCTGAGGAGGCAGCGATCAAAGGAATTAAAGAGTTTGAGCGGGGCTCGAGCCTCACTCTGGCGATCACCAGTCAGGGACGCTACCACATCGGCCACCACAGAAAAGAAAGTTTGGTCGGGAATAGAGATGAGGTATGCGAACTGAGGAAAGTGTGATGAACTTGTATATTTCTGCTTTGCAATAATTTTTTCACTTATCACTTAAGGTAATAGTTCAGGCTTATCAAATATATCCAGCAGAATTTAAATGAACTTATTTACTGTTGTAATAATACACCTGCAGTAATGAGCCTTTTATATTCCATTGCAATGAAGAATTTCTGGTTTCTAGTAATATGAAAACAATATTTTATTTGATTTTAGCCTGTATCTCTTGTCAGTATTATTTATTTAATTTATACTGAGGGTTTGAAGATAAGATAAAAATGAAAATGAAAGCCAGAAAAAAAAACAGCTTTTATTCAATCGCAAATTCAAGCAAAATTATGCTTTTCAGGTTTACAGTTTAAGAAATAACTGCAGTAATTCTTTTCAAGCAATGAAATACTATTATTATTATTATTATTATTATTATTATTATTATTATTATTATTATTATTATTATTATTATTATTATTATTATTAATAGCCAAGCTACAACCCTAGTTGGAAAATCAGGATGCTATAAGCCCAAGGGTTCTAACAGGGAAAACAATCCAGTTAGGAAAAGAAACTAGGAAATAGATAAACAATATAAGAAGTAATTAACAATTTAAATAGGATATCTTTAAAAACATTAACAACATTAAAACAGATAATTCATATATAGACTATAAAAAGAATTATGTCAGCCTGTTCAACATAAAAGCATTTGCTACAAGTTTGAACTTTTGAATTTCCACTGATTCAACTACCCGATTAGTAAGATCATTCCACAACTTGGTCACAGCTGGAATAAAACTTCTAGAATACTGTGAAGTATTGGGCCTCGTGAAGGAGACGGCCTGACTATTAGAATTAACTATATGCGTAGTATTACGAACTGGATGGAACTATCCAGGAAGATCTGAATGTGAAGGATGGTCAGAATTATGAAACATCCTATACAACATGCATAATGAACTAATTGAACGACGGTGCCTAAGATTAATATCTAGATCAGGAATAAGAAATTTAATAGACCGTAAGTTCCATGTCCAACAAGTTAAGATGAGAATTAGCAGCTGAAGACCAGACAGGAGAACAATACTCGAAGCAAGGTAGAACGAAAGAATTAAAACACTTCTTCAGAACAGTATAATGATTACTTTTCAATGAAGGGTACGATGTGTCATGGTCACCTCTCTCTCTCTCTCTCTCTCTCTCTCTCTCTCTCTCTCTCTCTCTCTCTCTCTCTCTCATACTAGTGTAGTAAATACATCAAAGAGTTTCAACCAAATAATATAATGGAAGCACTACGAATACTCGTTCTCACTCCAGACCGGTTTTTTTTTTTTCTTTTTTTTACTCTGGCCATTCTGGCGTCAGACGAAGAATCTCAGCTCTCTCTCTCTCTCTCTCTCTCTCTCTCTCTCTCTCTCTCTCTCTCTCTCTCTCATACTAGTGTAGTAAATACATCAAAGAGTTTCAACCAAATAATATAATGGAAGCACTACGAATACTCGTTCTCACTCCAGACCGGTTTTTTTTTTCTTTTTTTTTACTCTGGCCATTCTGGCGTCAGACGAAGAATCTCAGCTCTCTCTCTCTCTCTCTCTCTCTCTCTCTCTCTCTCTCTCTCTCTCTCATACTAGTGTAGTAAATACATCAAAGAGTTTCAACCAAATAATATAATGGAAGCACTACGAATACTCGTTCCCACTCCAGACCGGTTTTTTTTTTTTCTCTGGCCATTCTGGCGTCAGACGAAGAATCTCAGCTCTCTCTCTCTCTCTCTCTCTCTCTCTCTCTCTCTCTCTCTCTCTCTCTCTCTCTCTGCTCCGACGCCGACCTTTTCTTTTGCGCTTCAAGATTTCAAGGACTTTCCGCCAATCTTGATAGGAAGCGATGCTTGTTTCAAGATAAGGATTAAATTGGATGTTAGGTGTGATTGTATTGTAGTTTATGTGATTGTGGTGTTGTTAGCGCGTCTGTATATGTGTTTGTATTTATATTTATGAATATATTTGTATTTGTTTATATTTGTTTGTATTGTATTAGGTGTAATGGGTTTTTATTTATGCATTTTTGTCAATTCTCAAATATGTGTATGTATATATATATATATATATATATATATATATATATATATATATATATATATATATTATATATATATATATATGTATATATATACATATATATATATATATATATATATATATATATATATATATATATGTGTGTGTGTGTGTGTGTTTGTATATATATATATATATATATTATATATATATATATATATATATATATATATTCATATCAGTGGATTTTGAGCAGTTTTATATACGGATTGTAAAGCATGCGCAGACACAAATATATAATTACAAATATATATGTATGCATGTGCGTATATATATATATATATATATATATATATATATATATATATATATAGATAAATAGATAGATATATGATTGTATAAATATATACCGTGAATATATATATATATATATATATATATAATATATATATATATATATATATATATAAAATATATATATATATATATATATATATATATATATATATATACAGTATATATGAATATATGTGTGTGTGTGGTATGTGCACGTCATTATATAGGAATATAAACACGGATGTATGAATTACACAGATCTTATTTAGGAAACACTCGAGTCGGGTATGTTGAATATTTTTTTTTTCTTTCTTCCAAGGGCACATACCACAAGTCTTGCACAACCTTAGGCCACATTCTCGTTCGAGCCAAGTAAACACGACTATTAATTATATTTCAAAACTTTTTTTAATATGCTGTTAATTCTTTAACTTCCCTGAGAGTCCTAGCCGAATATTATCATTAATATTATTATCATTATTATTATTATCATTTTTATTATTATTGTAATTCTTATTATTATTTTTTTGTATTGTTATTATTATTATTATTATTATTATTATTATTATTATTATTGTTACTATTTTATTGTTATTATTTTTATTGTTATTATTATTATTATTATTATTATTATTATTATTATTACTATTATTTATTTTTATTATCATTTTTATTAGTATTACTGTTATTATTATTATTATCATTGTTTATAGTTATTATTATTTCTTCTTCTTCTTCTTCTTCTTCTTATTATTATTATTATTATTATTATTATTATTATTATTATTGTTGTTGCTGTTATTATTTTTATTATTATTATTATTGTTATTATTATTATTATATTATTATTATTATTATTTTGTTTTTTATTAGTATTATTATTATTATTATTATTATTATCATTATTATTATTATTAATATTATTCATTGCCGTGAGCAGCTACTTAGCTTCAGACAACTTTTCCCTAAATTCAATCTCGTAAGAACGTCCTGTTGAGCAAACTAGGAAATAATAAGAGGCAGCGACACCAGAAAAAAGCATTTCCGCTACGTAATGGAATGTCCCTATATATAAGATACCTCTCTCTCTCTCTCTCTCTCTCTCTCTCTCTCTCTCTCTCTCTCTCTCTCTCTCTCTCTCTCTCTCTCTCTCTCTCTCTCTCAATGAATTGATCAATGGGGACCTGACTGTTAGCGTTTAAAAAGAACTATGAAATACTCCACATCACTCTCATCATATGCACACAACACAGACACACATACACACATATATATATGTATATATATATATATATATATATATATATATATATATATATATATGTGTGTGTGTGTACATACCCTTTCATTAACGAGGAGCAATAGTTTATGTATTGCCATGATTGGCCAAGCTGTACCGCTCAGGGCCATCCATACTAGGTTGCTCTGCTGTGGGCTATCAGACAAGTCTCCCACCATCACCAGTCCACACTAGCCAGCGTGGTGATGAATACTGTCTAAAACCCAGACATGAATAAGGATATGGCTGAGGCCTTTTGTTCTGTAGTGGACTAGAAACGACTGTATTTGTTGTTGTTGTTGTACACATAGAGAGAATAATAGTGCTTGTAGGCGAAATATTTGTAGATTTGTAGATTTTAAGGTTAAAATGTACAACAGGATTGTAATTTAACTCCCTTTTAAGATTAGCGTGATAAATCAATGTTACTAAAATACTGTAAAGCATAACAGACACAAAGACGTCTAAGTGAAATGGTGCCTTTTATATAAGGGTTCCGTTGTGTTGATGATGAGCCTTCTATGCGAGTATAGATAGTAGGTTGACCAGGGCACCAACCACCTCTTGAGATACTACTGCTAGAGAGGTATGGGGTCCTTTGACTGGACAGACAGTACTTCACTGGATCTCTATCTCTCTCTCTCTCTCTCTCTCTCTCTCTCTCTCTCTCTCTGGTTACGGGTTATTTTCCCTTTGCCTTCACATATACCGAATAGTCTGTCCTATTCTGAGATTACCAAACAATTCTTCTTTGCCCAAGGGGTTACTGCACTATAATTGTTCAGTGGCCACTTTCCTCTTGGTAAGGGTAGAAGAGACTTTATTAGCTATGGTAAGCAGTTCTTCAAGAAGAAGGTCACTCCAAAATCAAACCATTGTTCTCTAGGTAGGGCCATAGCCTCTGTACCATTGTCTTTCACGGTCTTGGTGTAGACATCTCTTGCTTGAGGTTAAACTCGGGCACACTATTCTATTCTATTTCTCTTCCTCTTGTTTTTTAAAGTTTTCATAGTTTATATATGAAAGATTTATTTTAATATCGTTAAAGTTCTTAAGATATTTTATTTTAATTGTTAATTGCTTCTCTTGTAGTTTATTTATTTCCTTATTTCTTTTCCTCACTAGGCTATTTTTCATGTTGGAGCTCTTAGGCTTATAGTATTCAGCTTTTGTAACCAGGGTTGTAGCATAGCAAGGAATAATAATAATGATAATATAATAGATTATCAGATACAATAGGAGTTTGGTAGTGACTGTTGTTGACTTGTTTTTACTCTAGAACACTCCTTATCATGGATAATGGTTTTTGATTAAGAAAATATTCGTAAACTCAGATATATAAGGTTGTGGTATTTGATATATATATATATATATATATATATATATATATATATATATATATATATATATATATATGTATGTATATTGCTGAAATATTGGGACAGTTGTTTGTATTGTTCACACATATGCATACATACATACACACACACACACACATATATATATATATATATATATATATATGTGTGTGTGTGTGTGTGTGTGTGTATACATACTGTATATTGGTGATATGAGTATCATGGTAACCCACACTATAAGTTTCTTTTACTTTAATATAATTTTAAAGGAGAGAGAGAGAGAGAGAGAGAGAGAGAGAGAGAGAGAGAGAGAGAGAGAGAGAGAGAGAGAGAGAGAGAGATGTTTAAAAGTATGAAGATTATGAAGCAAGAGGAAAGAGATATATAATAACCTTAAAGGAGAGAGAGAAAGTATGGGAAAAGAGAGAGAGAGAGAGAGAGAGAGAGAGAGAGAGAGAGAGAGAGAGAGAGAGAGAGAGTTAAAAGTATGAAGGTTATGAAGCAAGAGGAAAGAGATATATAATAACCTTAAAGGAGAGAGAGAAAGTATGGGAGAGAGAGAGAGAGAGAGAGAGAGAGAGAGAGAGAGAGAGAGAGAGAGAGAGAGAGAGAGAGAGAGAGAGAGTTAAAAGTATGAAGGTTATGAAGCAAGAGGAAAGAGATATATAATAACCTTAAAGGAGAGAGAGAGAGAGAGAGAGAGAGAGAGAGAGAGAGAGAGAGAGAGAGAGAGAGAGAGAGAGAGAGTTTAAAAGTATGAAGGTTATGAAGCAAGAGGAAAGAGATATATAATAACCTTAAAGGAGAGAGAGAAAGTATGGGAAAAGAGAGAGAGAGAGAGAGAGAGAGAGAGAGAGAGAGAGAGAGAGAGAGAGAGAGAGAGAGGTGCATTGTATGCAAGTAAGTGCAAAGCCATGCTTCTACTCTACATAACTTAACCGAACATAGAGAATCTCTTCAGCACGTAAACATCAGAATGATTTTTTCCAACCTCACAAAGAAATCCCAATTACACATCAAAGTGGACCAGTCTCTTTCATCTCCATTATTGTTAAGCTTAGGGTAAGAAAAAGGAAACAGTTGACAGGCTTCTTCCATTCCTTGCGCAAGGTTTTATTCCACTTTGGTGCCCCTAAGAGGAAATTTATATGCTTTTCTTTTGACCAGTAATATATGTATATGTGTATATAGCATTTATTAAAGAAGTGGTTTCTTTTTGTCCTTTCTATCGTCTTTTTTTTTCATCTCTCTTATCAAATGGTTCAAAGCATCTCAGGAAATTGATGTCGGATTTACTACGGTTTCCCTTTGAATAGAAAAGGGGACCTATGGCATTGTGGATAATGGCTCTTACAATGGCGCTTACATTACGTTCAGTTATGTATTAGGATTTTTTTCTCCTTTTGTTATTATGTATATATATACATATATATATATATATATACATACATATACATATACATATATATATATATATATATATATATATATATATATATATTTATTTATTTATAATGTGTGTGGTAGGTAGGTGGACAGTAAATTATTATTATTAATTGTAAATTATTACTTTTATTTGGAGATTACATGTGCATACAATTATATTTACTAACACAATTATTGCATTGACAATTAAATTTTATTGTGAATAATAATACAAATGCCATTAAATTTTACCAACAAAGGTGCTCAAACTGTTTTCCATCTAAACCTAAACAGCTTTGAAGTCTGCCTTTAACGTTTTTGACAAATTGATTTGCACAATTCTCTATTGGTATTAATTTCTTGAAATGCAACTCTTATGTAATTATTTTCAAATCAGTGGGACTTCTTGGTTTTCGACTATAAACTTGACTACTACTGATAAGGAGAACTCTAATGGGGTCAAGTCTAGAACTCTTTTGCCAATCCATTTCTCACGAAATGTTTGATCAAAATACTCACGGACTGCTTTTGAATAATGTGGAGAGTCTCCGGCTTGTTGGAAATTAAGGTCAGATGTTGAGGGTCTCCATCTTGTGGGAAATAAAAGTCAGATGTGGAGGGCCTCCATCTTGTTGGAAATAAAGGTCAGATGTGGATGTGCTCCATCTTATTGGAAATAAAGGTCAGATGTGGATGTGCTCCATCTTATTGGAAATAAAGGTCAGATGTGGATGTGCTCCATCTTATGGGAAATAAAGGTCAGATGTGGAGGGACTCCAGCTTGTTGGAAATAAAAGTCAGATGTGGCGGGGTTCCATCTTGTTGGAAATAAAGGTCAGGTGAATTTGGCTTTTTCTGTAACTGGGGAACACCTTGATTTATTAGAATTCCAAGATACTTATGCCCTCTGACTGTTCCATAAAAAAAAAAATATTGGTCCTAAAACACCTGAACCTGAAATGATACCCCCAAACATTGACCCCAGGCTAATTTAGTTGTTCTAATGTTAAATGCATATTCTCACTATGCCAGTAAATGCACTCATGTCTGTTAATATGACCAGATAATTTGAAAAAAGCTTCATCACTACACATAATGTCATCTAAAATAACTGGATTTTCTTCAATTTCGTTCAGCATGTACCAACCGTGTTTCACACAATTGTACATAATTCCTTTTGTATATATTATGCTTGTATCTTCGCTCTTCCCTCGCACTAAAACGAACATGAAAATTCATGTCTGGTTTTTCCTCTGTAATATTGTCTGTCTTGTGAACTTGTTATGTCCTGTTGCCTTGAGGTTTTGTATATAAGGAGAGTGTTCTACAACCTGCCTTTGAGTTCACAACCTTACTCGGCGCCGTCACATTAGTGACCCCGGAAGTCGACTCGCTCCCACTGCCTTCCACCCCCACCTCCCTCGCCCCTCCATCGTTGGTACTATGACGGAGACGGACTCTACTACAGCAGTTGGCGCTGCGGCCGCCCCATTGAAACTTTCACCGTTCGCCACCGGAGCGGCGTTTGCTTGGTTTCAACGCGCAGAAGTCCACTTCCGTATCAGGGGCGTGACTCGCTCAACCACCAAAGCGGATTATGTTCTCGCGGCGATACCCGAGGACACCTTCCCAGAAATATCCGACTGGCTTTGTGAACAAGGAGACACCCCAATAGCGTATGACGCCCTCAAAACATACCTTCTGCAGCAGTACTCGCCGTCGCCAGCCGCCCGTATAGCAAAGCTTTTTCAGCTCTCGCAACAACCGTTGGGGGACCAAAGGGCTTCGCTTGCCCTCAGGGAAATGACCAGTATCGCTCGCCTTCAACCTGCCACAGACGGCTCTCCTCGTGAGGTGAACCTACTTCGTGCCCTTTGGATACGCCGTTTACCCGAACCTGTATGCGCTGCCATACCCGATGTCGATAGTTTACCCATAAAGGACTTGATGACCAAAGCCGACGCCCTTATGGACAGCCACTTCAAGACCTCCATCAACGCCTCCACCCCTGACGACGAGGATGCCTATTCAACGTCAACCGAAGCTGACATGAATGCCGTAGGACATACACGCCTACCCCGTGACGTGCCGAAGCGGCGACAAAGCCGCCCACCACCCACCAATCGCTCGCGCCCCAACGAACGACTTCTACAGCCACTTACTACCTCCCATCCGCTGCAGTTTTGCTACTACCACTTCAGATTCGGGGCAACCGCGAAGAAATGTGCCAAGGATTGTCAGTGGCCAAAAAACGTGTAAGTAGGCCATCGCTTGTGGCGGTGGCCTCCCATGTTTCTAATCTTTTCTTTTTACAGGATGCAGGAACGGGCGGGCGATTTTTGGTAGACACGGGTGCTTGTCGTTCTCTTTTGCCAAGGAAACTCTTCAAGGCACGACGTAGTCTGTCTACATCTGCCGACGTCCGCTTAGTAGCTGCCAACGGATCTGCGATACCCACCTACGGTTACGAGAACCTCACATTATTGTTCGGAAACGGTAAATTCAATTGGAAGTTTCTCGTTGCTAACGTCACAATGCCAATCCTCGGTGCGGATTTCCTCTCTCATTTCCACCTTCTGGTCAATGTCGCCCACTGACGATTGGTCAACGCAGACTCGTACTTTTCGACACCTCTTCAACCCGCCCCCTCTAACCTCGCTCTCCACAGATGCCTACGCCCACCTCCTCACGTCGTACCCGGAAGTTTTCCGTCCAGAACTTCGCCAAACGCCCATGGTTCCTGCCAAGCACGGTATTTATCACCATATCAAGACGACGGGACCCCCAGTCTTCGCAAAATTCAGACATCTGGCACCGGACCGATTGGCAGCCGCCAAACAGACGTTCGCCGAAATGGAGAAAATGGGCCTTTGCCAAAAGGCCTCCAGCCCATGGTCGTCACCCTTACACATCGTTCTGAAGAAAGACGGCTCCCTCCGTCCGTGCGGGGATTACAGGTGCCTGAACATGCAAACAGAACCGGATCACTACCCCCTCCCAAACATTGCCGATGTGACCTCCTACCTGCACAAAGCGAAGGTTTTCCCTACGCTCGACCTCCTGAAGGGGTATTATCAGGTGCCTATGAACCCAGAAGACATCCCTAAGACTGCCATCACCACTCCGTTTGGTACACACATCTTCAATTACTCCTGTTTTGGCCTTCGTAATGCTGGGGCCACGTTTCAACGTCTCATGGATGGCATCTTAGGGGACCTCCATTTCTGTGTATGTTATGTGGACGACATACTTGTGTTCTCCTCCTCAAAAGAGGAACACCTCCGTCACCTGCGCAACGTGCTCGACAGCCTGCAACAAAACGGCCTTGTAGTCCGGTACGACAAGTGTACCTTTGGCGCCAACAAAGTATCGTTCTTAGGGCACCGTATCACTCCTGAAGGTGTCCACCCCCCTCCCTGAGAAGGTAGCAGCCGTTCAGAACTTCCCTGTGCCCTCGACCGTCAAATCTCTGCAGGAATTCTTGGGCATTATAAACTATTATCACCGTTTTCTGCCAGCCATTGCCGCCACTCTTGCTCCCCTCTACGCCTCCCTCAAGGGCAAGCCGAAGGACCTGAAGTGGGGTCCCCTTCAAGAAGCAGCCTTCTGCAATGCAAAGAAGGCCCTATCAACTGCTGCGGCTCTCACTTTTCCTATCCCACACGCCCCTCTCCTTCTCTCCACCGATGCCAGCGACGTCGCTATTGGTGCAGTACTCGAGCAGGTGGTCAAAGGCTCGCCTCGCCCATTGGCCTTCTTCAGCAGAAAACTGTCCAAGGCAGAATCGGGTTATTCTACCTTCGATCGAGAATTGCTGGCAGTGCACTTGGCTGTCCGTCACTTTCGCCATTTCTTAGAAGGTACGCCCTTCGTCATTCGCACAGACCACATGCCTCTGGTGCACGCCTTCACTCGACAGTCTGACGCCTGGTCCGCCCGTCAACGCCGACATCTCTCCGCCGTGGCTGAATACAATTGCACCCTCCAATACGTCCCTGGGAAAATGAATCCCGTTGCCGATGCCCTGTCAAGAAACACGTTGGCTGCCGTTCAACTGGGATTGGATTACAACGCCCTGGCTGAAGCTCAACGACAGGATCCAGAGTATCAAGCTTGTAGGACATCCTGCACGTCCCTCCGTTGGGAAGACTTTCCCCTCGAAGACTCCAACACCACCCTCCTCTGTGACGTCAGTACTGGTAGACCGCGACCTTGGATTCCTGCTCCCATGCGCCGACAGGTGTTTGATTTCATTCACGGCCTTTCACATCCCTCGTTCCGTTCAACTGCACAGCTGCTGAAGGCAAAGTTCATTTGGCACGGCATTTCTAAGGATGCTAAGGATTGGGTCCGCGCCTGTACTTCTTGCCAAACTTCCAAAGTACATCGACACACGGATTCAGGAGTGGGCACCTTTCCTCAACCTCAGCGTCGTTTCGCACACATTCACGTCGACGTTGTAGGCCCCCTACCCACATCACAAGGACATCGTTACCTGTTTACCGTCATCGACCGCTCCACTCGTTGGCCTGAAGCCATTCCCATGGAAACTGCAACGTCCGCCTCATGTACATCTGCCTTACTCTCTGGATGGATTTCAAGATTCGGTATCCTCAGCTGAGCATATTACTTCTGACAGGGGAACCACTTTCACCTCTCAATTGTGGACATCATTAGCGAATCTCCTGGGCATCACCCTACATCAGACAACGGCCTACAACCCCGCTGCCAATGGAATGGTTGAACGTTTTCATCGCACCCTCAAAGCAGCTTTGATGTCCCGCTGCAAGGATTGCAACTGGTTTACTCAGCTTCCCTGGGTCCTCCTGGGACTAAGGACCACTCCTAAAGACGCCCTCGACGTCTCGGCAGCTGAAATGGTGTATGGCGACCCATTGGTCGTCCCTGCCGAATTTTTTCCTTCTACAACCTCCTCCGACGATCTCCAGCGCATACGTCACGTCGTGGGAAAATTTACTCCGTGCTGCCAGACTTACAAGCCCCCAGCGAAGCATCACATACCAACGGACTTGCACTCTGCAACGCACGTCTTCCTGCGCAACGACACCAGCAAGCCACCACTAACGCCCCCTTACACGGGCCCTTTCCTTGTGATCCGACGCAGTCCGAAAGCATTCCTCCTAAACATTCGGGGCAAAGAAGACTGGGTCTCCATTGATCGTCTAAAACCTGCTTATCTACTGCCAGATGACCCGCCTACAGTTCGCCTCTCTAGATCAGGGCGCCCTATTTAACATGTACAGTATGTCATTTTTAGGGGGGGAGCCATGTACCAACCGTGTTTCACACAATTGTACATAATTCCTTTTGTATATATTATGCTTGTATCTTCGCTCTTCCCTCGCACTAAAACGAACATGAAAATTCATGTCTGGTTTTTCCTCTGTAATATTGTCTGTCTTGTGAACTTGTTATGTCCTGTTGCCTTGAGGTTTTGTATATAAGGAGAGTGTTCTACAATAATATAACTCAGTCGTTTCCAACCTACCTTTGAGTTCACAACCTTACTTGGCGCCGTCACAAGCATCATCTCACTAAATTGCAGGCACCTGTCTGGCTCGTCCCGTAATAAGCCATGAATTAGCCGTGGATGATAAGCTTTCCACCCAAAAGATTTCATGATTCGAATGATAGAATCCCGTGAAATCCTCAGTTGCAAAGAGGCTCTTCTGGTGGATATTTTTGGACTCTGAATAAATGTTTTGGCAACAAGTTTATTATCCTCTGTACAGACTGTTTTGGGTCGACCGTTTTTTGGAGCGTTGGGGACTGAATCAGTGCCATCGAATTTATCCCGAATGTGGTACATGGTTTGTGTCTTTGAGGCTTCAGT
>NC_090753.1:89819725-89834725 GCF_036898095.1 Palaemon carinicauda | reverse complement strand
AAGATTAAATTTAGGCAATTATGATTATGAATTTATCAATAATATAGCACAAATAACATATTAATAATGAACACTTGTAATAGTATAACCGATACATAAGCCTTATCCTCTTACTGTATGGTGACAATTTCTTGACCTAGGTTTGATTTTATAACGCTCACCAGTCCACGTAGCAATAACTGACTATTAAGACTGTTTATGGTCAAGAAAATGGACATGGGCAATTGCAAACACTTGCAGTGAAACCAAGCAGCTGCATTTTTTACCATCACCTTGAAAAAATGTAGTTGGGGCATGTATACAAAGAAATCTTAATGGATTGATTTCATAGTAGAGAGACCCTGATGAAAGCCACAGGTTATTGGTTGAAACAGCTGTTGGCTAAAGGTGAATAAATGGACCAGTACAGTAGCAGATTACATCCTGAAGACAAGAAAAGGTGTCTTCTTTTTTAGTGTATATTCTATATGTGATCTGTTTTAATGTTGGTACTGTTCTTGAAATATATCATAGATTTTTATTTTTTGATTATATAAAGGTTATTTGCTGTTCCCTTATTTCCTTTCCTCGCTAGGCTACTCTCCCCGTTGTAACCTTTCCACATAAGAATATAGCTCAGCTAATATATATATATGTATATATATATATATATATATATATATATATATATATATATATATATACATATTTAAAACAGCAGCAAATGCAGCCGTTTCTAGTCCATTGCAGGACAAATGCCTCATATATGCTCTTATTCATCACTGGGGTTTGGCCAATTTCATCACCTTGCTCTCCAACGGCTGATAGGTGATGGTGGGAGACTTAACTGTGATAGTTCACAACAAACCAACCTAGTACGGCTGGCCCTGACCAGTTCCACTGCTGATCATAGCGATACGTTAAGGTACGTATATATATATATATATATATATATATATATATATATATATATATATATATATATATATATATATATATATAAACTGTATATATATATATATATGTATATATATATATATATATGTATATATATATATATATATTCAAATAAGCCATATATATTTTTGATATATTAATGTCTGGATTCTCTTAACGACCTCGGGATCAAAGCCCCAGGCGAAATCTCACAAAGACAAGAGCTTGGCTCCGGCCGGGAATCGAACCCTGGTCGGCAAGCTTATATAGACAGTGACTAACCCATTCGGCCACGAAGGAAGATAAAAGTCAATGACAATTCTACTATACTTATACCTGTCGAATTCAGGTATTTTGTACTTAGAATTGAAATCAACCCATCTTCACCATCGTAGCTAATTGGTAGTTTGTTACTTGGCATTCAATTAATGATAAATTTTGCACATTTTTACGTGTTTTTCATATTCAAATAAGCCATATATATTTTTGATATATTAATGTCTGGATTCTCTTAACGACCTCGGGATCAAAGCCCCAGGCGAAATCTTTTATCTTCCTTCGTGGCCGAATGGGTTAGTCACTGTCTATATAAGCTTGCCGACCAGGGTTCGATTCCCGGCCGGAGCCAAGCTCTTGTCTTTGTGAGATTTCGCCTGGGGCTTTGATCCCGAGGTCGTTAAGAGAATCCAGACATTAATATATCAAAAATATATATGGCTTATTTGAATATGAAAAACACGTAAAAATGTGCAAAATTTATCATTAATTGAATGCCAAGTAACAAACTACCAATTAGCTACGATGGTGAAGATGGGTTGATTTCAATTCTAAGTACAAAATACCTGAATTCGACAGGTATAAGTATAGTAGAATTGTCATTGACTTTTATCTTCCTTCGTGGCCGAATGGGTTAGTCACTGTCTATATAAGCTTGCCGACCAGGGTTCGATTCCCGGCCGGAGCCAAGCTCTTGTCTTTGTGAGATTTCGCCTGGGGCTTTGATCCCGAGGTCGTTAAGAGAATCCAGACATTAATATATCAAAAATATATATGGCTTATTTGAATATGAAAAACACGTAAAAATGTGCAAAATTTATCATATATATATATATATGTATATATATATATAATATATATACATATATATGTGTATATATATGTGTATATATGTATATATAAATGTGTGTATATATATGTACATATATATATGTATGTATGTATATGTTTATATATATATATATATATATATATATATATATATATATATATATATATATATATACATACGTACATATGTATCATGCCATAAGATTAAAGCTAGCCTCCCTGCTCTCTCTCTAAATCCTCCCTGCCTCATATATCGTAGGCAAGTAATCCATTACCAGATATTCAGGTGGGCGGAAGTATTAGTAAAATGCAATGAGTGTCCGAATATTTATTTTTGGGATATTTGGTCGAGTTTAATTACTGTCGATCTATTGTTGTTATGCAGAAATCCTTTATGACGTCAGGTGCAAGGATGCTGGATTCAGACTCTATGGTCACAGGCAATAAAGCTCCAGTTTGCTATTACTTTTACTTTACACTTATACACTTACGCTCACACTATATATATATATATATATATATATATATATATATATATATACATATATAATTTATTATTTATAGTATATATATATATATGTGTGTGTGTGTGTATGTATATATATATATATATATATATATATATATATATATGTATGTATATATATACACACATATATGTATATTATTTATAGTATATAATATATATATGTATATATATATACACTATATATATTTATTTATTTCTAATATATATACATACATACATAAGTACACACGAACGTATATATATATATATATATATATATATATATATATTATATATATATACATGTATGAATACATATCACAAGCACACATGATTTCAATCAATGTAAATATCACCCACGAATGGCATTTTATACCGAATTTTATCTTGGGAATATATATCCACTTGGAATTCATTTTATGGTAACAGATTCTGGCCGGGTGGAGATTTGAACCCCCACCTGTTTGATAGCTCAGTCGGTAGAGTCAATGCAGGCATGGTTTCCAGCCAAACAGGTGGGGGTTCGAATCTCCACCCGGCCAGAAGCTGTTACCATAAAATGAATTCCAAGTGGATATATATTCTCAAGATAGAATTCGGTATTAAATGCCCTTCGTGGGTGATATTTATATATACACACACATATATATGTATGTATATATATATGTATATATATATATATATATATATATATATATATATATATATATATATATATATATATACACATATATAATTATATATGCCGTTTGCACACAGAATCACCTTCACCCACATATTCAATATAATTATGTAAATATGCCAAGTGAAAGTCATGTTCTTCTTTATAGATAAAATGAAATCAGTAATCTCTCTGGAGGAAGTTGCCAACTCAAGAGTAGGTCCATTGATTTAACACGCTACGCATACTATTTACCGAAGGAGACTTGGCTCCTTAAAAGGTATAAAATGCACCTTCATCTTCTTCTCATCACTTAAGAGTAACGTGAGGGTGTGTTTTGTTCTGGTATCAAGGGGCCTTATGGGTCGATACGTCTGTCTGTCAGAACAAAAACCAGTCCACCGGAACCAATTGGGATGTCAGTGTCCTTTTAAGGTACGGAGAGAGAGAGAGAGAGAGAGAGAGAGAGAGAGAGAGAGAGAGAGAGAGAGAGAGAGAGAGAGTATGGGGGAAGGAGATATGAGATATGTAATAAAAAAAGAGAGAGAGAGTATGAGGGAAAAAGAAATGAGATACGTAATAAAGAGAGAGAGATAGTATGGGGAATAAGAAATGAGATAGGTAATAAAGAGAGAGAGAGAGAGAGAGAGAGAGAGAGAGAGAGAGAGAGAGAGAGAGAGAGAGAGAGAGTATGGGGAAGGAGAAATGAGATATGCAATAAAAAAGAGAGAGAGAGAGTATGAGGGAAAAAGAAATGAGATAGGTAATAGAGAGAGAGAGAGAGAGAGAGAGAGAGAGAGAGAGAGAGAGAGTATGGGGAAGGAGAAATGAGATATGCAATAAAAAAGAGAGAGAGAGAGAGTATGAGGGAAAAAGAAATGAGATAGGTAATAGAGAGAGAGAGAGAGAGAGAGAGAGAGAGAGAGAGAGAGAGAGAGAGGTATGGGGAAGGAGAAATGAGATATGCAATAAAAAAGAGAGAGAGAGAGAGTATGAGGGAAAAAGAAATGAGATAGGTAATAGAGAGAGAGAGAGAGAGAGAGAGAGAGAGAGAGAGAGAGAGAGAGTAAAATAAAAAAAAATCTAATCCCCTAAACAAGATAGACCCTCTGAGTGACAGACAAACAGAAAAGGGCTATAATCATTATCGTTCCGACAGATTTGACATGTAATAATCGTGATGGATCTCAGCGCACCTTTCCATGTTATGTCTTCAAATCATGTGAGAGCGTTCTATGTCATTTGGCTTCGGTAGAATTACCTTCATCGGAGGTTTTTTCAATTTTTTCTTGTTTTTTTTTTTTTTTTTTTTTCTTTTTTTTTTTTTGCTATGGGGGAATTGGATTGGAGATACCTCCACTTTTATACCTCTTATGCTGGACAATTGCATTCTCTCTCTCTCTCTCTCTCTCTCTCTCTCTCTCTCTCTCTCTCTCTCTCTCTCTCTCTGGCGACGATGTTAAATATCTTGTTCCTATTTTTCCATGATCATAACCCCCCCCTCTCTCTCTCTCTCTCTCTCTCTCTCTCTCTCTCTCTCTCTCTCTCTCTCTCTGGCGATATTATATATCTTGTTCCTGTTTTTTTCCATAATCTTCATACTCTCTCTCTCTCTCTCTCTCTCTCTCTCTCTCTCTCTCTCTCTCTCTCTCTCTCTCTCTCTCTCTCTCCTTGCTATGAGGTTATTGAATATTTCTCTCTTACCTCATAACCTAAGTAATCTCTCTCTCTCTCTCTCTCTCTCTCCTTTAAGGGTATTAAATATCTCGTTCCTCTTTCCTCACAGTCTTCATACTCTCTCTGTCTCTCTCTCTGTCTCTCTCTCTCTCTCTCTCTCTCTCTCTCTCTCTCTCTCTCTCTCTCTCTCTCTCTCTCTCTTTGAGATTATTAAATAGCTCTTTCCTTGTTGACATCTTCCACCTTTACAATGCAAGGTTTCAAAAAGAAAATAAAAGGTCTCAGTAAGTCTAAGGCACCAGGTCTAGGTGATATTCATCCAAGAAAGATTATAGAACTAGAAGAGATAACCCCACACTTTTACAAATTGTTCCGAAAGAGCCAACGAAAGAAAGGCACCACAAGGATGGAAACTAAGCTGTGTTCCTTCAATCTACAAAAAGGGACGACCAAAAGAAAAACCCGCAACTACAGACCTGTGTGCCTAACTTCAGTGCCCTGCACCACTTTTGAATCAATTATAGTAGATTCAATAATAGAACCTATAGAGAAAAACAGTATTCTGGTAGACAGCTTACATGAATTTATACAAAAGAAATCCTGTGTGAAAAATCTGTTGGAATTTTTCCACATTATGATCAGCATTTATGACAAAAGCAGGACAATAGACGCCATATACATTAACAAATTCCCTTATATGAAATTAATGGGGAGAATTGGAGCACTAGGCATCATTGGCGAGTAAGCTGAATGGATCAAAGATTGGCTGACAAACAGAAAACAGAAAGTTTTAATGAATGGAGTGGGCAGTGGAGTACCTCGAGGATCAGTCCTTGGCCCATTATTATTTTGTATACATTAGCGACATAGATTTAGGATTAACTAGTAGAATAGCCAAATTTGCCCACAATACTAGACTAGGCATAAACGCTGAGTACTCAGAAGACATCGAAGCCTTAAGAGAGAATCTAATGAATCTAGGAGAATGGCCCAGAAAATGGCAAATTCCTTTCATCTGTAGGAAATACAAAGTTATGCACATAGGTTATAGTAACCCACAAACAGATTACTCCCTGCTAAGTAATTGAATAGAAAGTGTGGACCAAGAGGAAGATCTCGGTACTATTATCAGCAAGGCTTTAAATTTCACCAAACAGAGCATAAAAGCTGAAAAGAAAACACAAAAACTAATAGGTTACATAAACAGAATTAGAAATTGTGGACCAGGAGGAAGATCTCGGTATTATGACAGCATTAGCAAAGATTTGAAGTTCACCAAACAGCATAAAAGCTGAGAAGAAAACACAAAAACTAATAGGTTACATAAACAGAAAATTCAAATACCGAAACAAAGACATTGTACTACAGCTGATCACATCACTAGTAAGATCTCATCCAGAATACTGAGTCCAATTTTGGGTTCCAAGTATTCAGAATGATATAGATGGATTTGAAGCATTGCAAGTTAGAGCCGTCAAATTTATTCCAACACTAAGACACTTTGTATATAGACGGAAAATGGAATGTTTGAACTTCTTTGATCTACAAATTCGACGACTAAGGGGACAGTTAATGGAAGCATACAAAATTCTTAAAGGAATAATAAATGTAGATTACAGCAATCTATTCACGCTTAGCACAAACCAGTCCAGAGGTAATGGATACAAATTGGAATGGAAGAGATACACCACTCAATATGGTAATTTATTTAGATACAAAAGAGCAAATACATGGAACAGACTTTCAGCGGATGTAGTAAACAGTAACACAGTAAACTAGTTCGAGAATTACTTAAACAAGATCATAAAATACTCGTCTAGATGCATGGACTAAAAAGTCTTTGAGACATCCAAAATCCTTGTAACTCTCTCTCTCTCTCTCTCTCTCGCTCTCTCTCTCTCTCTCTCTCTCTCTCTCTCTCTCTCTCTCTCTTCTCTCTCTCTTTGATATCAGCTTTATCCTCCTCCTTCCCACTTTACTACAGCTTTAACATTTTTTTTTTCATACTTCTCTCCTCCTCCTCCTCCTCCTCCTCCTCCATATCCTTCCCCCTTACAAAATCCCCCCTCCGTACCTCCACTTCCTGCAATTGCATGACCCACTTCTGCTCTCCTGACGCCTGTCGATTTGCTCAGGTCAAGTTATTGTTGTTGTTATTATTGTAATTGATGTTGTTGTTCTTGTTATTGTTTACATTTTCATTATCATTGCTGATGTTATGATTATGATTATCACTCTACCGTTGCTATTGTTGATTTTGCAGTGTTTCAATGTGTTAGAACATTTTTTATTATTGTTATTATTATTATTATTACCTCTACCAAAGATGTATTGCGATCGAGTCGTTTTATTTATTTATTTATTTATTTATTTGTCTGTGTGTCAGCAGACAGGATTTGTCTTTCTGTCTGGGGACAGAATTACGTCAAAACTACTTGAAGGATTTTGACAAAATTTTCACTACAGATAGATCTTAGGCCATGGACGAATCCATTAAATTTTGGAGATGATCCGGATCCGGATTCTAGATCCGGAATTGTATTCTTCCCCATTTTAAAGATAACGTCAAAACAAATTGACGGATTTTGACGAAATTTTCACCACAGATATATCTTAGGCAATGGACGACTCCATTGAACTTTGGCAGAGGTCAGAAATCTCTTGATTGCTCTTGTTATTATTATTATTATTATTATCATTATTATTATTATTATTATTTCTCCTTTTTCTAACGGACGTCTTCGAGAAGGACAGACATAATTCTCCATCCCCTTAACATGTGCCTGCGCGCCCACACACTCATACACACACAAACACACACACACACACATATATATATATATATATATATATATATATATATATATATATATATATATTGGGTCATTCATATGAAGGGAATAAGAAGAAGTTTTGGAAAAAATGAAGAGAGTAAGGAAGGCTGGCTCAAGAATTGAAGAGACAGTGAAAGATGTAAATGGAAGGTTGTTAAAAGGAGAGGAGGCAAGGAAAAGATGGGCGGAATATTTTGAAAGTTTACTGAACGTTGAGGATAATAGGGAGGCAGATATAATTGCTGTTGCCGGAGTTGAGATGCCAGTGATGGGAGATGAGAATGAGAGAGAGATTACAATAGATGAAGTGAGGAGAGCACTAGATGAAACGAGAGTAGGAAAAGCGTCTGGTTTGGATGGTGTGAGAGCTGAGATGTTGAAGGAAGGGGGTGTGACTGTACTTGAATGGTTGGTGAGATTGTTTAATATGTGTTTTGTGTTGTCAATGGTACCAGTAGATTGGGTTTGTGCATGTATTGTACCACTATATAAGGGTAAGGGAGATGTGCATGAGTGTTGTAATTCAAGAGGTATTAGTTTGTTGAGTGTAGTTGGAAAAGTGTATGGTAGAGTAATGATTAATAGGATTAAGGATAAAACAGAGAATGCAATCTTAGAAGTACAGGGTGGTTTTAGAAGAGGTAGGGGTTGTATGAATCAGATTTTTACAGTAAGGCAAATATGCGAGAAATATTTAGCAAAAGGTAAAGAGGTGTATGTTGCGTTTATGGATCTGGAGAAAGCGTATGATAGAGTTGATAGGGAAGCAATGTGGAATGTGATGAGGTTATATGGAGTTGGTGGAAGGTTGTTGCAGGCAGTGAAAAGTTTCTACAAAGGTAGTAAAGTATGTGTTAGGATAGGAAATGAAGTGAGTGATTGGGGCTGAGGAAGGGATGTGTGATGTCACCGTGGTTGTTTAACTTGTATGTTGATGGAGTGGTGAGAGAAGTGAATGCTCGAGTGCTTGGACGAGGATTAAAACTGGTAGACGAGAATGACCATGAATGGGAGGTAAATCAGTTGTTGTTTGCGGATGATACTGTACTGGTTGCAGACACAGAAGAGAAGCTTGGCCGATTAGTGACAGAATTTGGAAGAGTGTGTGAGAGAAGGAAGTTGAGAGTTAATGTGGGTAAGATTAAGGTTATGAGATGTACGAGAAGGGAAGGTGGTGCAAGGTTGAATGTCATGTTGAATGGAGAGTTACTTGAGGAGGTGTAAAGAGAGTTCTATATCAGAAAGTGATGTATGGATCGGAGTTGTGGGGAATGAAAGTGATGGAGAGACAGAAATTGAATGTGTTTGAGATGAAGTGTCTAAGGAGTATTGCTGGTGTATCTCGAGTAGATAGGGTTAGGAACGAAGTGGTGAGAGTGAGAACGGTTGTAAGAAATGAGTTACCAGCTAGAGTGGATATGAATGTGTTGAGGTGGTTTTGCCATGTTGAGAGAATGGAAAATGGCTGTCTGCTAAAGAAGGTGATGAATGCAAGAGTTGATGGGAGAAGTACAAGAGGAAGACCAAGGTTTGGGTGGATGGATGGAGTGAAGGAAGCTCTGGGTGATAGGAGGATAGATGTGAGAGGCAAGAGAGCGTGCTAGAAATAGGAATGAATGGCGAGCGATTGTGACGCAGTTCCGGTAGGCCCTGCTGCTTCCTCCGATGCCTTAGATGACCGCGGAGGTAGCAGCAGTAGGGGATTCAGCATTATGAAGCTTCATCTGTGGTGGATAATGTGGGAGGCTGGGCTGTGGCACCCTAGCAATACCAGCTGAACTCGGTTGAGTCCCTTGTTAGTCTGGGAGGAACGTAGAGAGTAGAGGTCCCCTTTTATGTTTTGTTTCATTTGTTGATGTCGGCTACCCCCCAAAATTGGGGGAATTGCCTTGGTATATGTATGTATATATATATATATATATATATATATATATATATAAAGAGAGAGAGAGAGAGAGAACTGTTTATGTTCATACATACATACATACATATATATATATATATATATATATATATATATATATATATATATATATATATATATATATATTATATATATATATATGTATATATATATATATGTGAATATATATTGGTGTTTGCGTGTTTGTCTTTAATTCCCTCTTGATTTCACAGTTCTCTTCGATTTTATCAACATTTCCTTTGAAAATGGGTTCATTTATGTAGAGCACCTGACAAAAACCATGATAGAATAATAATAAGAAAACACTTGATGAAAACTTTTAGTGATATGGTATCAGAATTATATGAGTGATTGTACATTATAGTGAGTTTTAAAGTTAAATCAGGTATTTAATTAAGAATCATATATATATATATATATATATATATATATATATATATATATATATTACTAAGAACTTCATATTAATTCAAATTTGTACCCTATATGTCAGTTCTACTTTCATCCTTCAGCTAAGGGATTGTGGTGGGCGATGTGGTAACGTCCCTGACTGGTGAACGCCAGACTGGGGTTCGAGTCCCGCTCAAACTCGTTAGTTTCCTTAGTCGCTGCAATCTGACCATCCTTGTGAGCTAAGGGGAGTTTATAGGTCTATCTGCTGATTTATCATTAGCCATTGCCCGTCCCTCCTTTGTCCTAGCTTGGGTGGAGAGGGGCCTTGGGCGCTGATCATATGTATACATGGTCAGTCTCTAGGGCATTGTCCTGCTCGATAGGGCTATTGTCACTGCCCCTTGCCTCTGCTATTCATGAACGGCCTTTAAACTTTTAAGGAAAAATCTTAATTTTGCCATATTTACATATGTCTTTTTACGTATTTATGTGTGTTTGTGTGTATGCATATGTGTGTTTGTGTCTATTTATAAATGCTCAATTATGCAAATGCTCTATTTGAAGAGTCCCATTTTAAACCCAGAAATAACATCCCAATTCCCCAACGAGGTGACCCAGAATAGAAGGAACGCGAGGGCCCATGATATAAAGATATTCATGTATTCTATTATCCTTTTAAACACTCTTATCCTTTTAAAGGCTCCTTTGTTTCCCGACGTCCTTGGGGAGACATCCGTTCTGACGCCTCTACTTCTTCTTCTTCTTCTTCTTCTGAATATTGAGGTCGCTATGTCACATAGCAAGATGAATTTAAGTCAACATTGTCACGCAATGATATCAAAGGTTACGTAATAGTCTAAATTCCACGGTTTCACGCAATGAGATTTGGTGTCTTAGTGCAACGCTATTGGTTAAATGCCACATTGTCAATAGACAGGTTAAAACTCGTGGTATCGAAAGATAATGTCAAAGGTCACGGTGTCAAACATCAAAGGTTGTGGTGGCCGATGTGGTAACGTCCCTGAATGGTGAACGCCAGACTGGGGTTCGAGTCCCGCTCATACTCGCTAGTTTCTTTCGTCGCTGCAACCTCACCATCCTTGTGAGCTAAGGAGGGAGTGTTTGGGAGAGCTTATAGGTCTATCTGCTGAGTCATCAGCAGCCAATGCCTGGTTCTCCTTGATACTACCTTGGGTGGAGAGGATCTTGGGCGCTGATTATATGTATATATTCAGTCTCTAGGGCATAATCCTGCTTGATTGGGCAATGTCACTGCCCCTTGCCTCTGCTATTTATGAGCGGCCTTTGAACCTTTAATGAACTATGGTGTCTAACAATGAGGTTAAATAACACGGTGTCAAACTGCAAGGTTACATTTATAGTAAAAAAAAATCTAGAAGCCAGGTTATCAAACGGTAAGGTTAAATTCAAACAAGAATAAACACTACTGTGTCCAATGTCAAGACTGAAGGCAACGGTGTCAAACGAGAAGGTTACATCCAGTGTCAAACAAGGCTGAAGGCAACGGTGTATAACCAGAAGGTTACATCCAGTGTCAAACAAGGCTGAAGGCAACGGTGTCAAACAAGGTTACATCCAGTGACAAACAAGGCTAAAGGCAACGGTGTCAAACAAGGTTACATCCAGTGACAAACAAGGCTGAAGGCCACAGTGTCAAACTAGAAGGATACATCTAGTGTAAAACAAGACTACAGACTGCGGTGTCAAACTAGAAGGTTACATCCAGTGTCAAACAAGACTGTAGGCCACGGTGTCAAACTAGAAGGTTACATCCAGTGCCAAACAAGGCTGAAGGCCACAGTGTCAAACTAGAAGGTTACATCCAGTGTCAAACAATACTGAAGGCCACGGTGTCAAACTAGAAGATTACATCCAGCGCCAAACAAGGCCGAAAGACACGGTGTCAAATTAGAAGGTTACGTCCAGTGTCAAACAAGACTAAAAACAGCGGTGTCAGATGGAAAGGTTACATCCAGTGTCAAACAAGATTGAAGACCACGGTGTCAAACTAGAAGGTTACATCCAGTTCCAAACAAGACTGAAGACCGCGGTGTCAAACTAGAAGGATACATCCAGTGTCAAACATGGCTGAAGGCCACGGTGTCAAACTAGAAGGTTACAACCAGTGTCAAACAAGGCTGAAAGACACGGTGTCAAACTAAAAGGTTACAACCAGTGTCAAACAAGGCTGAAAGACACGGTGTCAAACTAGAAGCTTACATCCAGTGTCAAACAAGGCCGAAAGACACTGTGTTATACTAGAAGGTTACATCCAGTGTCAAACAAGGCCGAAAGACACGGTGTCAAAATAGAAGGTTACATCCAGTGTCAAACAAGGCTGAAGGCCACGGTGTCAAACTACAAGGTTACAACCAGTGTCAAACAAGGCTGAAAGACACGGTGTCAAACTACAAGGTTACACCCAGTGTTAAACAAGGCTGAAAGACACGGTGTCAAACTAGAAGGTTACACCCAGTGTCAAACAAGGCTGAAAGACACGGTGTCAAACTAGAAGGTTACACCCAGTGTCAAACAAGACCGAAAGACACGGTGTCAAACTAGAAGGTTACACCCAGTGTCAAACAAGACCGAAAGACACGGTGTCAAACTAGAAGGTTACATCCAGTGTCAAACAAGACCGAAAGACACGGTGTCAAACTAGAAGGTTACATCCAGTGTCAAACAAGGCTGAAGGCCACGGTGTCAAACTATAAGGTTACAACCAGTGTCAAGCAAGGCTGAAAGACACGGTGTCAAACTAGAAGGTTACATCCAGTGGTAAACAAGGCCGAAAGACACGGTGTCAAACTAGAGGGTTACATCCAGTGTCAAACAAGGCCGAAAGACACGGTGTCAAACTAGAAGGTTACATCCAGTGTCAAACAAGGCTGAAGGCAACGGTGTCAAACTAGAAGATTACATCCAGTGTCAAACAAGGCTAAAGAAAACGGTGTATAACCAGAAGGTTACATCCAGTGTCAAACAAGGCTGAAGGCCACGGTGTCAAACTAGAAGGTTACATCCAGTGTCAAACATGGCTGAAGGCCACGGTGTCAAACTAGGTTACAACCAGTGTCAAACAAGGCTGAAAGACACGGTGTCAAATGGAAAGGTTAAATCCAGTGTTAAACAAAGCCAAAAACTACAATGTCAGAGAAAAGATAAAATGCTGTGGTAAAAAAAAAACCGGGAAATGAACTTTCTTTTGACTACGATTTTATCATAAAGTTTTCATCTTTACTTTCACTTCAGGAGAACATAATAAAATCATAGAGAAATTCTCTAAGTTAGGCCTATGTGTCATTGACTAAGCCTTGTTCATTTAGATAATTATGCAAATCAGCAATAGGCAAAATAACTATGAAGCAGAATTTGATCTTATTAAGATAGTACCCTTTTTTATGAGCTGTGGCGAAGGTTTTGGCATGATCAAATCATGTTTTCTTCTTACGTCACTTTTTTCATCTGTAGTAGTAAAAGTTATTATTATTATTATTATTATTATTATTATTATTATTATTATTAAACACCTTTTTGTCTCATAAATTACTAGCATCATTTTCTTTGGAATAAAAGATATTAATGTTGGCAGTATGATGAAGATTTTGCTGTTGAAATTATAGTGTCTCCTATTCTTATGGCTTTTATGTGCTATAACCACATCTGATTATATATATATATATATATATATATATATATATATATGTATATATATATATATATATATATATATATATATATAGAGTTTATATATATATATATATATATATATATATATATATATATATATTGCAAATAAAAGCCATAAGAATAGGAGACACTACAATTTCAACAGGAAAATCTTTATCTTACTGCCAGCATTAATATATTTTATTCCAAAGAAACCTTATGAGACAAAAAAGTGTTTAATAACAATAATAATAATAATAATAATAATAATAATAATAATAATAATAATAATAATAATAATAATAATAATAATAATAATAATACAGATATTTAGATCTATAGATTTGCATCTTTCAATAGCCCCATTCTAAAAAACTAATTTTTTTGCAAAGTACCTACGACCAATAGAATGTGTCCAAAAATTCCTTTCTGTCGTTCCCCGTCCGTTCTGTCTTTCCCCGTCCGTTCTGTCGTTCCCTGTCCGGTCTTTCGTTCCCCGTCCGTTTTGTTTCCCGGTCCGTTCTGTCTTTCCCCGTCTGTTCTGCCGTTCCCCGTCCGGTCTTTCGTTCCCCGTCCGTTTTGTTTCCCGGTCCGTTCTGTCTTTCCCCGTCCGTTCTGTCGTTCCCCGTCCGGTCTTTCGTTCCCCGTCCCTTTTGTTTCCCGGTCCGTCCTGTTTCCACGTCCGTTCTGTCGTTCCCCGTCCGTTCGGTCATTCCCCGTCCATTCTGTCTTTCCTCGTCCGTTCTGTCTTTCCCTGTCCGTTCTGTCGTTCCCCGTCGTTCTGTCGTTCCCCGTCCGTCTCTGTCGTTCCGCGTCCGTTCTGTCGTTCCCCATCCGTCCTATAATAGAAATCTGCGTACTATTTTCCCCTTTTCCTACCGGACGTCATCGGGAAAGAGGTCCGACCTTCCCTCCCCTTCTCTCTCCTCCCTCTATTAGCCCCCCCCCCCCCCGGCACATTTCTCGTAAAAGGCTCCAGGAGGCTCCCAAAGATTTCCGAATTCCAGCTGTCGTCTTATTTATTTGTGTCTTATGGAGTAAGGGGGAAATCACACCCATTAAAAGATCATTTTTTTTTTTTGCTTCTTTCTCTCATACTGTTTCTTCTTCTTTTTCTTCTTCTCTATCGTCTTTTTGTTCCTTTTCTTCTTCTTATTCTTCTCCTTTTTCTTCTCGTTCTTCTTCTTTTTCTTCTTCTTCTTCTTCTTCTTCTTCTTCTTCTTCTTTTTACTTGTTTGGGAGTTTTAGTCATTTGGTGGATATTTTATTCCTTCAATTATCTGTGACTGTT
>NC_090753.1:89802225-89809725 GCF_036898095.1 Palaemon carinicauda | reverse complement strand
GAGTTCTATAAAAACAGAGAGAGAGAGAGAGAGAGAGAGAGAGAGAGGCTGGGGTAACTGTGACTAAGATATTAATGAAACTAAAATCAAATGGAGTTCTATAAAAACAGAGAGAGAGAGAGAGAGAGAGAGAGAGGCTGGGGTAACTGTGACTAAGATATTAATGAAACTAAAATCAAATGGAGTTCTATAAAAACAGAGAGAGAGAGAGAGAGAGAGAGAGAGAGAGAGAGGCTGGGGTAACTGTGACTAAGATATTAATGAAACTAAAATCAAATGGAGTTCTATAAAAACAGAGAGAGAGAGAGAGAGAGAGAGAGAGAGAGATGGTAACTATGACTAAAATATTAAAGAAACTAAAAACAAATGGAATTAGATAAAAACAGAGAGAGAGAGAGAGAGAGAGGCGGGGGTAACTGTGACTAAGATATTAATGAAACTAAAATCAAATGGAGTTCTATAAAAACAGAGAGAGAGAGAGAGAGAGAGAGAGAGAGAGAGAGAGAGGCTGGGGTAACTGTGACTAAGATATTAATGAAACTAAAATCAAATGGAGTTCTATAAAAACAGAGAGAGAGAGAGAGAGAGAGAGAGAGAGAGAGGGGGGGGGTGCCGGGGCTAACTATGACTAAGATATTAATGAAACTAAAATCAAATGGAGTTCTATAAAACAGAGAGAGAGAGAGAGAGAGAGAGAGAGAGAGAGAGGTGGGGGGAGCATTTTTTGAACTGCCAAGTGTAATATGGAACCGAATACGAAGCGGTGCTACAGAGGGGAACAAATCTGTCGGACAGGGAAAGGGGGAAAGTGTGATTATGCATTATCACCCCTCTCCCCTAGCTTCTATCCCCCTACCCCTAACCCACTCATTGTAAGTTGAAAAATATGGGAGATAAGGATTAAGTTATCATGGTTTGTTTGTCTCTGTTTATCGTTTACTAGATTCTCCCAGTGTATATATATGTATGTATATATATATATATATATATATATGTGTGTGTGTGTGTGTGTATACATATATATATGTATAAATACATATATGTATATATATATATATATATATTTATATATATGTGTATATATATATATATATATATATGTATATGTATATTTCCAGTTACGATCAGCAGCATTACCAGACGTGCAATTACTCGGTCACTCGCTGTCCCTCGGATATGATGGAGAGGGAATAGTTATACCCTGGTGAAACTGGGATGCATTTGCGTATGTGCACATCTTGACAGATCGCGTACAATGATAATGTAGAACCCATAATAAGTAAGAGTATTCAATCATATTATTTGCTCTCATCGTTGTCCTTATTGTAAGTATTGTAAACAACTCAATGAACAAATACCAAAAACAACTGTGGCATCAAATGCGTAATTAAGAAGGCAAGCGATATCTGGCATCTGCCTGCATACTTCCTTTAAGCATGACACTCATTAACCAATATTGGTAGCAAAATAGGAGTCACATATGTTCAGGCTTCTGTTGCCTCATTAAGGATCAAATGCGACTTGAGTTTCACATAGATATCAGCTGATTTGTAGGGTCATATTCTTGCCAACGAACGCTTGGTAATCAGATCATGTGGCTGTTGATTTCAAAATTGCTTCCCCTGTAAACATTAGAGAAGCCTATAAAAACTGAAAGACAAAAGCGAGCCTCGCTTTACGCAGCTTTCAATACCGGGGCAAGCAAGCAAGCAATACTTGTGCTCCCGAAAGAGCGCATCTTCTGCGCAGCTGCGCCTCGAAGCGAGGAATATCCGTTTCCCCTTTATAATCTTTACTTTGTCAATTGCGCTCCAGCGACCCAGCAATTGAATCGAAGGCGGAGAGGCATCTGGCTTCAAAGTAACAATATTTTGAAATGTCTCGACTTTCAAGAAGAAGAAGAATGTCCAGGACTCTGTCCCGTTCTCCTTTGAAGCCCTTCTTTGGCAGACACATGTTTGAGACGATTTTTTTTATTTTTTTTTTTTTTATGTTAGGGTCATTCCTGCGGCTTTTGAAGCTTTCTGTACTTGTATGATCACTTTGGATATTCCCAACATTCCTAGAAATGTGTTCATGTAAATATACGTAGGGAACACACGTATCCTCGTAACATGAATATTTATTAAGCATGCACGTGTTATGTAAATTAATGCTGACATGTAAAAAAAGAGACTACATACACACAAATACATTACGCGTATATATATATATATATATACATACATATATATATGTATATATATATATATATATATACATATATATATATGTGTATATATATATATATATACATACATACTCAAACATATATATATATATATATATACATACATATGTATATATATATGTATATATATATATATATATATATGTATATATATATGTATATATTTATATATATATATATATATATATTTGAGTATGTGCAGTATGTATGTATGTATAATATATATATATACATATATATATATATATACATATATATATGTATATATATATATATACGCGTAATGTATTTGTGTGTATGTAGTCTCTTTTTTTTACATGTCAGCATTAATTTACATAACACGTGCATGCTTAATAAATATCCATGTTAAGAGGATACAAATAAAATAGAGAGAGAGAGAGAGAGAGAGAGAGAGAGAGAGAGGGGGGGGGGATTTTCATCCTCTGTACTGTGAATCGAGATGAACCCATGACATTGTTTCAATAACCGTAAAGGCTTTGAACCATCAGAGCCAGATAAGAGATTACTCGTTGATGCGGTCGAGATTAACGAGAAAACCACAATGTCCTGAACGTTATCAAATTTGCAATTAAGGTTGGCGACGATGAAGCGTCAATGAAGAGGGTTGTGGTGGCCGATGTGGTAACGTCCCTGACTGGTGAACGCTAGACTTGGGTTCGAGTCCCCTTTAAAATCGTTAGTTTCTTTGGTCGCTGCAACCTCACCATCCTTGTGAGTTAAGGATGGGGCGTTTAGGGGAGCCTATATGTCTATCTGCTGAGTCATCAGCAGCCAGAGGAGGAGGAGGAGTAGAAGAAGAAGGAGAAGGAACAGGAACAGGAATAGAAAGTGTAAGAGGAGGAGCATGAGCAGGAGCAAAAGCAGGAGCATGGGCAGGAGGAAGAGGAGTAGAAAGAGTTGGAGTAGGAAAGAAGCAGGATAAGAATGAGTAGGAATAGGAACAGGAGCAGGAGCAGGTGTAAGAGGAGCATGAGTATGAGCAGGAGCAGCAGCAGAAGAAGGAGCAGGAGCATGAGCAGGAGGAAGAGGAGTAGGAAAGAAGCAGGATAAGACAGAGGAGGAACAGGAGCAGGTGTAAGAGGAGCATGAGTATGAGCAGGAGCAGCAGCAGAAGAAGGAGCAGGAGCATGAGCAGGAGGAAGAGGTGTAGGAAAGAAGCAGGATAAGAAAGAGTAGGAACAGGAACAGGAGCAGGAGCAGGTGTAAGAGGAGCATGAGTATGAGCAGGAGCAGCAGCAAAAGAAGGAGCAGGAGCGTGAGCAGGAGGAAGAGGAGTAGAAAGAGTAGGAGTAGGATAGAAGCAGGATAAGAATGAGTAGGAATAGGAACAGGAGCAGGAGCAGGTGTAAGAGGAGGAGCATGAGCAGGAGCAGAAATAGCAGCAGAAGAAGCAGCAGGAGCATGAACAGGAGGTAGCTTTTTCACGTACGATACCAACATGCAGCTGGAAACGCAATTAACCTTTAGTGGATCATCCCTCGCTATCTTCTCTTGGCTTTAAATCTAATGAAATGCGGAGGCCTATGACAAGCGTCCTCTGGTGACCTCTCTTTTGTCCCGTGCATTTGACCTCTGTTCGCCGGCTCGGCCGGTAGGAAATCGGACAGACTTCCGTCATGATCCAGTAACGGATATTAACCTGGATAAGGCCAGGGTGAGCCAGTGGATAAGTCCGAGATTTGCTTAAGGATGATGGACGTGACTGATTGCGCGTCGGTCACGGTGATTTTTGGATTGACAGTTAATCACTCGTGGGTGATGAGACCCTGAAGGATTCGCGAATCAAGGGATAAGTTGCCTGCGAATGTCAGCCTCAATTTGCAGTGCAAATTATAAGTGAATGACAACAGCGATTGGAAATGATGTTCATCTTCATGTATTGGATATGAATTAAATATTTATACTTATTTTCTTAAACATTATTTTTCATACAAAGAAAAAAAATCATTTTCTGACCAGCATTTTTTTTTTATTATTTTTGTGTAAATCATCATTTAGTTTACCTTAAAGAAAATACAGAAAAACAGGCAAGGGTACAAATGTGCAATATGAATTTAATGCATCTCTCTCTCTCTCTCTCTCTCTCTCTCTCTCTCTCTTTCTCTCTCTCTCTCTCTCTCTCTCTCTCTCGCACACACAACTATATATATATATATATATATATACATATATATATATATGTATATATATATATATATATATAAAATAGGTGTGTGAGTGCGTACCCGTTTGTGTATATACTGTATGTGCGTATGTATATATGAGTATATTTAGTTGTTTATAAATTAATCTATTTATTCATGTGTATATACTGTAGGTAGGGTAATAGAAAGAGAGAGAGAGAGAGAGAGAGAGAGAGAGAGAGAGAGAGGGAGAGAGAGTATATACCATCCCAATTGGGCAATTATATAATAATGAGTAATAAATTAGCCCGGCACATCGAGTCGAATTACAATTGCTAAGTAAGTGTCAACCCTTCGCTAGGTTGAAATGACAAAGGAATGCTGCTTTGTCAAGCCATTCATTGAACTCTGATGTGATCTCGAAAAAGGGAATGTTTGAAACGAAGGGAAAAAAGCTTAATTTGTGTTGTAATTCCCTGAAATGGAGTAATTGAAAAATTGCTGTTTTTTTCGAGTTTTCCAGGGAATTGGTTCGTTTGAAAGAACCGGAGATTATTGTTGGTAGGTATGTGAATGAACTGTATTCTACAGATAACTTACACACATATATCCTGTATAATTATATATACATATATATATATATGCAGAAGAACCACAGGGAAAATGAAAATACAGAATATACACTTGAGTCCTGACTAGTTTCGTGATACTTCCTCAGAGGACTGATTTATTGAGAGAGGTTTCTTACATTTTATACGGAAAGCAAAAGTACGAACATACATATAGAGATTTAGAGAACAATGACACTCCCTTACCCGCTACCTGGGCGTAGGAGGAGTCCGAAAGCTCGTTAGACACCTGCTAAAAAGGGTCATTTCTAGTGGCGGGTATATTCTTGTTTTCTTCTTATTTTACTTTTATTACAGTTATTTATATGTCAATGCACAAAATTACAAATATATATACATATATATACATACACATACATATACACATATATATATACATATATACATATACATACATATATATATATATATATACATATATATATATATATATATATATACACATATACATATACATACACACACATATACATACATACACATATACATATACATACATACACACACATACATATACATATACATACACATACACATATACATATATATACATACATACAGATACAAATACATATACATATACATAAATACTTACACATACACATACATATACATACACATACACATATACATACATATACACACACATATATGCATGTATACATATATACACATACATACCTATGCATATATACATTTATATGTATACAACATTAGTATAATAAACATATAATCATGTATATATCAATACTTATATCTAGCATAACACTATATAGTGCCAATATACTTATGCATAATATATAAAATAATTGTTTCTTTTAATGAATGGTAGCTTAGGTCTAAATATTAATTTCACACCGACGTTAATTATTCACAATACATTCAATTCTACATTAAGTGGTTAATGTTTTTTTATATAGTTTACAAATCTCTTTACATATAAAGGCGTCGAGTTTATACATTCCATGACCAATATTCAAGTTGTTTTCAAAGGTTTCTTTTATGAAACTGGACTCTATGATGTTTCTTTCTACTAAGTTATTTGAATGAACCAATTTCTTTGCACCTGACCAATTAATAGGGTGATTTTTATCTCTAACGTGGGCAAAGAGTGCATTATTATCTTGAGCATACCTGACACTTTTCTTATGTTGTTCAATTCTCTTTTCTAAGGCTTTACCAGTTTGACCAATATAGTATTTTTCACAAGCATTGCATGGAATACGATATACACATCCCTTGGTAATGTCAGGAGAATTCTTTATTAAGGCTGTTTTTATTGTATTTTTACTCTTAAATGCTACATTTACATTGAAGTTTTTTAACAGTTGGGGAATTTCTTTAAATGAATCACAATAAGGTAGTACAAGTAAATTTTGTGTGTTATAGTTTTTTCTGTTATCATTACCGAAAAAAGTCTTTTTTGCTGTTCTTAGGGCATCATCTAATACAATTTCAGGATACTTTAGTTTTTTACCTATTGCTCTGAAATTGTATTAGATGATGCCCTAAGAACAGCAAAAAAGACTTTTTTCGGTAATGATAACAGAAAAAACTATAACACACAAAATTTACTTGTACTACCTTATTGTGATTCATTTAAAGAAATTCCCCAACTGTTAAAAAACTTCAATGTAAATGTAGCATTTAAGAGTAAAAATACAATAAAAACAGCCTTAATAAAGAATTCTCCTGACATTACCAAGGGATGTGTATATCGTATTCCATGCAATGCTTGTGAAAAATACTATATTGGTCAAACTGGTAAAGCCTTAGAAAAGAGAATTGAACAACATAAGAAAAGTGTCAGGTATGCTCAAGATAATAATGCACTCTTTGCCCACGTTAGAGATAAAAATCACCCTATTAATTGGTCAGGTGCAAAGAAATTGGTTCATTCAAATAACTTAGTAGAAAGAAACATCATAGAGTCCAGTTTCATAAAAGAAACCTTTGAAAACAACTTGAATATTGGTCATGGAATGTATAAACTCGACGCCTTTATATGTAAAGAGATTTGTAAACTATATAAAAAAACATTAACCACTTAATGTAGAATTGAATGTATTGTGAATAATTAACGTCGGTGTGAAATTAATATTTAGACCTAAGCTACCATTCATTAAAAGAAACAATTATTTTATATATTATGCATAAGTATATTGGCACTATATAGTGTTATGCTAGATATAAGTATTGATATATACATGATTATATGTTTATTATACTAATGTTGTATACATATAAATGTATATATGCATAGGTATGTATGTGTATATATGTATACATGCATATATGTGTGTGTATATGTATGTATATGTGTATGTGTATGTATATGTATGTGTATGTGTAAGTATTTTATGTATATGTATATGTATTTGTATCTGTATGTATGTATATATATGTATATGTGTATGTGTATGTATATGTATATGTATGTGTGTGTATGTATGTATATGTATATGTGTATGTATGTATATGTGTGTGTATGTATATG
>NC_090753.1:89789725-89799725 GCF_036898095.1 Palaemon carinicauda | reverse complement strand
CGTGCTCACTCACCACCCAAGAATTGATCAGAACGAACAGATTAGTTAAATATAACTCGATGTATACAAACAGTTTCAGAGAGAGAGAGAGAGAGAGAGAGAGAGAGAGAGAGAGAGAGAGAGAGAGAGAGAGAGGAGAGAGAGAGAGAGAGAGACTTAAAATTAAACCCAATCACTTAGGATGTCACTTGACAACTCTGTTGCACCTGTGCAATTGGCCTGTCAGCTGGAGCTCCTCCCTTTCTTAGGGAAAAAGAAAAAGAAGAAGAAAAAAAGAGTTAATGTGTAAGAACGATTACAGAAGATCGTGAACTAAATGGAATGATAAAAAGAGGAGAAAATTATTGACTTAATTTGAAGGCAACATAACTTTATGCATGACTTTTCATAAGAAAGATAAAAAAAAAGGGTAAATTTCTATAAATGGGTTGATGAATTGAACTGCAAATAGAAATTACAAGTAAAACAAACAATATTTCATTATTATTATTATTATTATTATTATTACTTGGTAAGCTACAACCTTTGTTGGAAAAGCAGAATGCTATCAGCCAAGCGGCTCCAACAGGAAAAATAGCCCAGTGAGGAAAGGAAATAAGGAACAATAAAATATTTTAAGATGAATAACAACATTAAAATATTTCGTATATAAACTATAAAACTTTAACAAAACAAGAGTAAGAGATATAAGATATAAATTGCAGTGTGCCCAAGTGTACCTTCAAGAAAGGGAACTCTAACCAAAGACAGTGGAAGACCATGGTCCCGGGGATATGGCCCTACCCAAGACTAGAGAACAATGGTTTGATTTTGGAGTGTCCTTCTCCTAAAAGAGCTGCTTACCACAGCTAAAGAGACTCTTCTACCCTTACCAAGAAGAAATTAGCCACTGATCAATTACAGTGCAGTAGTTGACCCCTTGGGTGAAGTAGAAATAAAGCCAAACGAGAAGGGAACAAATGATGAAAACAAAAAAATTACATTAGCACCAAGAAATTCCTAAGAAAATTATTTGAGTGGGGACACATAAACATCAACTTAGACAATTTAAATTTAGACTATTGTTTTACAGCCACCCTTCATCTTAAGAGCAATAGAAGAAGAGAGGGAATGGAAAGGGCTACAGATGAGTAAATTATTCAAGAATGAAAGCAATTCTTGGTTTTAATGATGATGCATGACCTTTTTCCTCGGGGTAGACATCAATAAAGAGCGTAATGAAAGCACTTAGTGCTTTCTTTCTCCCTACTGTTTTCGCTTTATGCTTACATGAATGCGAATAAGCGAATATATAAGCGCACATTAGTGTGTTTTATATTTATATATATATATATATATATATATATATATATATATATATATATGTATATATATATATATATATACATATATATATATACTGTATATACTGTATATGTATATATATATATATATATATATATATATATCTATATATATATATATATATATATATATATACTGTATATATATACCGTATATATATATATATATATATATATATATATATATATATATATATATATATATATATACATACATATATATATATATATATATATGTGTGTGTGTGTGGATGTGTGTGTATGTATGCATATATATATATATATATATATATATATATATATATATATATATATACAAATTGTAGAGAATTTTGTCAGAATTCGTGGCTGCCAAATCTGAGATGTTGACAAAAGATATTTTTTGACCGGCTTTCGTCAGCAAGACTTCATGCCAAGATGTTGTATCATTGTCGCAAGTGTGTGTGTATTTGTGTGTATGTGTATGTATGTCTTTGTGAGTTTATTTTTTACTCTCTCCGCCATTAATCTTAAGCGCTGGGTTCGCCTTTGTTGCCAGAATACGTAAACAATTTTTCCATTTTTTTTTTCTACTATTTTGATACAATAAATAATTCCAGAGGCATCGTTCTTGGAAACCCCAAATCTCTCATTTTTCATGCACAAATGAGCACAGTGTAAAAACAGTGTCTTTACACTCCACGAATAATAAAATATCCTCTCTCTCTCTCTCTCTCTCTCTCTCTCTCTCTCTCTCTCTCTCTCTCTCTCTTCAGCATCTAACAAAGAAAACCCTCTCTCTCTCTCTCTTTTTCTTTCTCTCTCTCTCCTCCGCATCTATCAAAGTAAACTCTCTCTCTCTCTCTCTCTCTCTCTCTCTCTCTCTCTCTCTCTCTCTCTCTCTCTCTCTCTCTCATTATCTGGAACTCTCGCATCCTATCTTCGCCCAGTTTGTTTACTTTGTTGAATGAGAGAGAGAGAGAGAGAGAGAGGGGGGGGGTTTACTTAGATGCGGAAGAGAGAGAGAGAGAGAGAGGGTTTACTTAGATGCGGAAGAGAGAGAGAGAGAGAGAGAGGGTTTACTTAGATGCGGAAGAGAGAGAGAGAGAGAGAGAGAGAGAGAGAGAGAGAGAGAGAGAGGGTTTACTTTGTTGGATGCGGAAGAGAGAGAGAGATGGTTTACTTTGTTAGATGCGTAAGAGAGAGAGAGAGAGAGAGAGAGAGAGAGAGAGAGAGAGAGAGATGAGGTGGACTGCTAACGTCAGCTATTCATCACAGGTGAAAAGGAATAGCGTTCTCCACAGAAAAGAGCTTCAGCCATTGATTATGAAATCGGTCCATAAATAAACAGTTTCCAGGAGGGCGGCTAAATGGGTTAACGTTTCTCCAACGTACGCTTTTCTTCCTTTGCTTTTGTTCTGCGAGATTAAATCCTGACCCTTGGGATTCATGTGCTGGAATTCTTTGTTTCCAGCTACAAAAGACTTTCCAGAAGACGGGTGTTTTCCAGGACTTTCTGCCTGGATTCCACATTTTCTTTTTTTCTTTTTTGTAGCTTTCTCATGCTTTCCTGCAACTCCCACGCCCATTCTAGGGCGTGGTGGGGTCATGTAGTTGTTTCAAGAGGCCTACGGTGTGTTAGAAATAATCATGTTTGTAAACGTTGCTCAGTTTTTCATCATTTAGGAAGCGTTTCTATTCTTTTCAGCATTTTGAAAATTTTGATTTTTTCATAATTCTAGAAACGTTTTTCGTTATTTTCACCATTTGTGAAACTGTTTCTTCATCAGTTTGGAAACGTTTCTCGTTTTTTCCATAATTTATAAAACGCTTTTCGTTCTGTTCATAAATTAGGAAACTTTTCTGGGTTTTTTTTATAGTTTAGAAAAAGTTTTTCGTTTTTTCGTTTTTTCATAATTTAGAAAACGCTTCTCGTTCTTTTCATAATACAAAAAACGTATCTGTTTTTTTCATAATTTAGAAAACGTTTCTGGTTTTTTTCATAATTTAGAAAAGGTTTCTGTTTTTTTTCATAATTTAGAAAACGTTTCTGGTTTTTTTCATAATTTAGAAAAGGTTTCTGTTTTTTTTTTCATAATTTAGAAAACGTTTCTCGTTTTTTTTTATACTTTAGAAAGCGTTTCTCGTTTTTTCATAATTTTAGAAACTCTTCTCGGGTTTTTTTTCATCATTTTGGAAACGTTTCTTCTTTTTATTTTGCTCGATAAACTACCAATTTATATATCTCTGCCCTCTCTTTTTTATTATTTGGATTTGTTAAACAAAAAGAAAAAATCGGAATCGTTCCTTTATCAAGTTACTTCAAAAGACAAATAAAGACCGAAATTCAAAGCAGTTTCTGAGCCTCCCAACTCTGCCAGTCTTCACGGTGACCGCTTCCCTAATAGCTCTGGTTGATGATGCCTTTGTTGCTGTTGAAGGTTGGGTGGCGAGTGGGTAGGCGGGCGGGCGGGCGGGCGGGCGAGCAAGTGGGCGTAAGGAAGAGGAAAATGGAGAAATGATGTTCGAGTGATGGATGGGTGGAAGGGTGGATGGGCGTGCTAATAGGAAGACAAAGGGTGGGCGTCTAGGTTAGCTGGGGGGAAATTGAAGGCAAGCAGGGTAGAACATTAGGAAAGGCGGGTGATTTTTCATGCGTCCTTCTTTTAGGGAGAAATCCTCCAAAGGATATTTTTCCTCCCCTTGTAGATGTTCGCCCTCTACATCACTCATCCTATCCCCAACCCATCAACCTACCCCTATCCTATGTCTATCCCCCTCCCATCAATACTCTCATGTCTTCTACATCCTATCCCCCTACATATCTACATCAATCTCCCATTACTATGATACGCCCTCCTGCCCCCCCCCCCTCCGTCTGGAAGCTCTCCCCCCCCCACCCCGCATTTCCAGAAACTTGAGAAATTTTGCCCTTTTGTAGTTGTATTGATTAGATTTCAATGGAAGACTGGAATGGTATTCATTTATTAGAATATTTTTTTTTTCTTGTAGCATGGTGTTCTGTGTTGTATTGGGTTTTTATTTTTAACTAAGGTTTTTTAATAACACAAGGTGTTGAGCTACCACAAGTAGATAAATGCACAAACACGCACACACACAATATATATATATATATATATATATATATATATATATATACATATATATATATATATACATATATATATATATATGTATATATATAGATATATGTATATATATAGATATATATATATATATATATATATAGATATATATATCTGTGTGTATATATATATATATATATATATATATGTGGTGTCAATGATTTTAACACTTTCCTAGTTTTCTGTATCATTTCGTGCCCTTGCGGATAGATTCTGAAGGGAAAGAAGGAATGTGTTACTTTAACACTTAATGAAAAATACATAATATCGTATGTATGCAACAGCACATCTGTGATTATATTAGTGCTTGCTTTGGCCTGTGTATCAACACGTGCAGTTAGACGAAACATCTGTAGAGGCGAAATTTATCTTTGATCTCAATGACCTTAGCATCTTGGTGTCATGTCTTTCCCCATTTTAGCCTTCATATGAGAGAGAGAGAGAGAGAGAGAGAGAGAGAGAGAGAGAGAGAGAGAGAGAGAGAGAGCGTCACCTGTTATCTGGCGTCTGTTGATGAAGATTAAGAGGACAGTTGAAGGGAATTTAGTCAATTCTAAGCCAATCTGGAACAAGTGTTCGCGGGTGCTAAGAGGGTTCCTTTTTTGAGAGAGAGAGAGAGAGAGAGAGAGAGAGAGAGAGAGAGAGAGAGAGAGAGTTATACAAGTGAATATAAATAATTTTTCTTTCTTGTGAAAGCAAAAGAGTAAATGAAGGCTGGAAAGAGAGAGAGAGAGAGAGAGAGAGAGAGAGAGAGAGAGAGAGAGAGAGAGAGAGAGAGAGTATGGGAATTTTAGTCACACTTGGTAAGCTAAAATTCCTGAAATTTCATAGCAAGCCCCAATAATTTCCACTTACCCATCTTGCCATAATTGGTGCAGGGCACTGAATGGCATTCTAGGCCCCAACGCTGAACCTTTTGCACTACCAAAGTCATGAATTAAATACAATAATTAATGCATCTCAATTTAAATTACTTTCTAATTCCACATATACCTTTGATTTGTCAGTATAAAAGGCCAATGTAAAATCTACAGTGTTGGTAAACTTTTGCAAAAGGTCAATGTAAAATCTAGTGTTGGTAAACTTTTGCAAAAGGTCAATGTAAAATCTACAATGTTGGTAAATTTTGCAATAGGTCAATGTAAAATCTAGTGTTGGTAAACTTTTGCAAAAGGTCAATGTAAAATCTACAGTGTTGGTAAACTTTTGCAAAAGGTCAATGTAAAATCTACAGTGTTGGTTAACTTTTGCAAAAGGTCAATGTAAAATCTACAGTGTTGGTAAAATTTTTCAAAAGGTCAATGTAAAATCTACAGTGTTGGTAAACTTTTGCAAAAGGTCAATGTAAAATCTACAGTGTTGGTAAACTTTTGCCAAAGGTCAATGTAAAATCTACAGTGTTGGTAAACTTTTGCAAAAGGTCAATGTAAAATCTACAGTGTTGGAAAACTTTTGCAAAAGGTCAATGTAAAATCTACAGTGTTGGTTAACTTTTGCAAAAGGTCAATGTAAAATCTACAGTGTTGGTAAACTTTTGCCAAAGGTCAATGTAAAATCTACAGTGTTGGTAAACTTTTGCAAAAGGTCAATGTAAAATCTACAGTGTTGGAAAACTTTTGCAAAAGGTCAATGTAAAATCTACAGTGTTGGTAAACTTTTGCAAAAGGTCAATGTAAAATCTACAGTGTTGGAAAACTTTTGCAAAAGGTCAATGTAAAATCTACAGTGTTGGTTAACTTTTGCAAAAAGTTGAAATAATATCCTCACAATTTGTAAGCTTGTTCAAAAGGCTGATGCCAAATCTTCATTGTTGGTGACCTTGACTTTTATTCTGAATAAGCATTATTGTTTCTGGGTCTACAATGAAAGCGAATTACAGCATCTTTGTTTGGTTGATGACAATAATATACCCTATCTTCACACTGCCATGGGGGAACACAAGATGAGAATTCAAGGGCCGCTATTCAGATGGGTAAAGTAGATAATCAGTGTATAAGTCTTTTCGTTCTTTGTGGCACTTCACGTTTCTGGAAATATAATGCAAATTCACAGTACATTTTTCTAGTAATACTTTATCGATTGTAGCATGAAAAAAATTACAATAATAAGGTATCATACGATATTTTTGGTCATGGAAGTCTTTAATAACTATATATTTTAGCTTTTTTGCTTTTTTTCCCCACCGTTATCCTTACATTAAGGGGTCGGTTACCTGATATGCCCTCCCCAATGCCTTCTATCAAAGGCATCTTCTTTCACCAAACCTCTTCTCTCCCTATCATCCTTCACTTTATCTCATCTCTTCTCTCCATATCATCCTTCACTTTATATCACCTCCTCTCTCCATATCATCCTTCACCTTATCTCACCTCTTCTTTCCATATCATCCTTCCCCTTATCTCACCTCTTCTCTCCATATCATCCTTCACCTTATCTCACCTCTTTTCTCCATATCATCCTCCCCCTTATCTCACCTCTTCTCTCCATATCATCCTTCACCTTATCTAACCTCTTCTCTCCCTATCATCCTTCACCTTATCTCACCTCTTCTTTCCATATCATCCTTCCCCTTATCTCACCTCTTCTCTCCATATCATCCTTCACCTTATCTCACCTCTTCTCTCCATATCATCCTCCCCCTTATCTCACCTCTTCTTTCCATATCATCCTTCACCTTATCTAACCTCTTCTCTCCCTATCATCCTTCACCTTATCTCACCTCTTCTTTCCATATCATCCTTCCCCTTATCTCACCTCTTCTCTCCATATCATCCTTCACCTTATCTCACCTCTTCTTTCCATATCATCCTTCCCTTATCTCACCTCTTCTCTCCATATCATCCTTCACCTTATCTCACCTCTTCTCTCCATATCATCCTTCCCCTTATCTCACCTCTTCTCTCCATATCATCCTTCACCTTATCTCACCTCTTCTCTCCATATCATCCTTCACCTTATCTCACCTCTTCTTTCCATATCATCCTTCCCCTTATCTCACCTCTTCTCTCCATATCATCCTTCCCATTATCTCACCTCTTCTCTCCATATCATCCTTCACCTTATCTAACCTCTTCTCTCCCTATCATCCTTCCCCTTATCTCACCTCTTCTCTCCATATCATCCTTCACCTTATCTCACCTCTTCTTTCCATATCATCCTTCCCCTTATCTCACCTCTTCTCTCCATATCATCCTTCACCTTATCTCACCTCTTCTCTCCATATCATCCTCCCCTTTATCTCACCTCTTCTCTCCATATCATCCTTCACCTTATCTAACCTCTTCTCTCCCTATCATCCTTCACCTTATCTCACCTCTTCTCTCCATATCGTCCTTCACCTTATCTCACCTCTTCTCTCCATATCGTCCTTCACCTTATCTAACCATCTAATTCTCTGCCTCCCTCTTGATCTTCTTCTATTAACAAATGCCTCCCAAGCCCTCCTCACTCCCTACCAACTTTCCATTCTCAACACTTGTCCACACCATCTCAGTCGTGACAGTCTTATCTCCTCTGCAATCTTTACTACGCCTCCCATTCTATGAATTTCATCATTTTCCAATGTGTCAAGCACTATTATCCCATATTCCATCTCAATACTCTCATCTCTGTTCTCTCAAGCTTTTGTTCCATGTTCGTGCAAAGATTGTTTAGCAGCGTGATTCCATTGTTATAAAATTTTGTATAGATAATTTTTCTTCCCAATTAAAAGTATTATTTGGATCAAACTATGTGGTGATTTTAACTTATGGCTGCTCAAATCAACTTTTCCATCTATTTCTATTCCTTGCATCTGCTTTCCCCATCTGTCTGATCCACTAACACCCCATACTTCCCCTCCCCGTCACTGGCAGGTTCTTATCTCTCTTGATTGGTTCCACCTCCTCTCGTCTTATTACATGGCCATAGCATCTCTGACGAACATCCCTAGCTTTATATTTTACAGTTTACATTACATATATCACACATTCTTTATATATCTTGAATCTCCCTCCTTTCGAGTAGTGCTATTCCAGCATTCCATAACACCATCCTCATCTCGGTTCTATTCAACAGTCCCTCGTCGTTCCTCTTAAGCGACCTATTATCTGTCCCTTATAATAGAACAGGTCTGATAACTGTCCCATAGATCTTCATTTTGAGTTAACAACATTTTCTGCTTTAAAATAACTCTAGTTCTCTCTCTCTTGTCTCCCTACTTCTCAGTATCTCCTTCCTCGGTTATCATTAACTCCAAGTAGTTAAAAATGTTTTGTTAAAGTAAAAAAAAAATATATATGTTATTCCTTTTGACACAGAATAAAATTTTCTCAAAAAAATATGTTTTCCCATTAGTGATATGTAATTTTTAAAATCGAAAGTTCCATGCTATTAAAGTTTATTAGTAAAAGTTTTTATGGCATTTTAAAACCCAGCTTCTGGTAATTATGGTGGCCGATGTGGTTAAGTCACTGATTGCTGAACGCCAGACTGGAGTTCGAGTCCCGCCTAAACTCGTTAGTTTCTTTGGTCGCTACAACTTCATTATCCTTGTGAGGTAAGGATGGGGCTTTTTGGGAGAGCCAATATATGTAACTGCTGAGTTATTAGTAGCCAGTTCCTGGTCCTCTTTGGTCCTAGCTAGGGTGGGATGGGGCTTGGGCGCTAATCATATATATATATATATATATATATATATATATATATATATATATATATATATATATATATATATATATATATATATATATATGGTTAGTAGGGCATTGTCCTGCTTCATAGGCAATGTCACTGTACCTTGCCTCTGCATTTCGTGAGCGAACCTGACATTTGAAATTGTATCCATCACTTCAGATTAAAAAAAAAAAAAACAATTCCTGATATCAACAATACCTCGATAAACTCTACCTTTAACCCCACCCCTCCCATTCATATTGGACAACACTGCCCCCTCACCCCCCCCCCCTCAAAACAGAACTTCCACCATCACATCTTAAAATATTTTATTTTTTATTTTTTTCCGTTCCTCACTAGGCTATTTTCCCTATTTGGACCCTTGGGCTTATAGCATCCTGCTTTTCCAACTAGGGTTGTGGCGTAGCAAGTAATAATAATAATAATAATGATAATAATAATCATCTAACAACCTATCCACACACATATCTCACCTCCTCGTATGGCAACACTGCGCGCCAAAAACTCACTCCTCGTAGACTACTAAGGTTCATTGAGAAGTCCTCTTTTTTTTTCTTTCCTCTCTGGGCTATTTTCCCTGTTGAGGCCCTTGGGCTTATAGCATCGTGCTCTTCTAACTAGGGTTGTAGCTTAGCAAGTAATAATAATAATAATCTAACAACCCATCTACACACATCTCACCACCCCGTGTGTCAACACTCCACGCCAAAAACACACTCCTCGTAGACTACTAAGGTTCATTCAGAAGTCCTTTTTTTTCCTTTCCTCTCTGGGCTATTTTCCCTGTTGGGGCCCTTGGACTTATAGCATCCTGCTTTTCCAACTACGGTTGTAGCTTAGCAAATAATAATAATAATA
>NC_090753.1:89774725-89779725 GCF_036898095.1 Palaemon carinicauda | reverse complement strand
GGTCTCTCTCTCTCTCTCTCTCTCTCTCTCTCTCTCTACAAAATTTCTTAATATCATTAATATATCAAACTGGGATCTCTCTCTCTCTCTCTCTCTCTCTCTGTCTGTCTGTCTCTCTCTCTCTCTCTCTCTCTCTCTCTCTCAACAAAATTTCTTGATCATGAGTATATCAAACTGCTCTCTCTCTCTCTCTCTCTCTCTCTCTCTCTCAACAAAATTTCTTGATCATGAATATATCAAACTGGTCTCTCTCTCTCTATCTCTCTCTCTCTCTCTCTCTCTCTCTCTCTCTCTCTCTCGACAAAATTTCTTCATCATGAATATATCAACTGTTCTCTCTCTCTCTCTCTCTCTCTCTCTCTCTCTCTCTCAGTAAATGAAAAATTAGAATAACAGTAAGAGAATTGGAAGAGGAAATACAGTGAATAAATATCATTCATTTGAATCAAATATGCCTTTGTAACATATTCATGTACTAGTTGCAAAGCGACTATAGAGGGTTACGTATTCCATCAAAATCTATGCTACCAATATCCTTAAACACTCAGACAGACAGACAGACAGACCATCTATATTCCATCAAAATCTATGCTAGCAATTTCCTTAAAAGGGGAAAAGTATACGACGTTCAAATATTATTTTTTTTATTTCCTTCCATGCTGTCACTCCAATTTCTTGGGCGACGAGAAAACTCGAGGTTATATTCGAGACGAATGTTTTATTGCTAAAAGTTTCCTCTAAAACCTCCATTTGTCTACTGAATTCCATTTCAAATTAATTCTCTCTCTCTCTCTCTCTCTCTCTCTCTCTCTCTCTCTCTCTCTTAATTGTAGTTGTTTAAGTTTTCATTAGTTTTAGTTGTGAATATATTTTTTTATTATTGCCACGAAAAATATTATTTTTCCTGCCAATATCGTAGTTTTCTTTATTACATTGCGTCCAAGACTCCAATGCCCTCTTCATATTTTCAATTGCAAAGATTGTCCTATTTAATCAAATCTATATTTATTTCGTGTTTCATTATTTCCATCATAGATAAATGCCAGTGTGTTCATTTTGTCATTGTCTAAAATATATATGAAATTCCTTATGTCCTTTTTTGTTGACTCGTATTTTATGTTGATTCATAATAACTAAACACTGGAGGGACTCATACCTTCACATCATAGCAATTAAATTTTTCATCTGGAAATGTATGGTAACTGCCCTCTTTGGGGGCGTGACTTGTGTCCAAGCTTACTCATAATCTCTAAACATTCCGAAGAGATTCATTCCTTCACATCATAACCACAATTAAATTTTCTATCTGGAAATGTATGGTAACTCAGCCCACTTGGGGGCGTGGCCTGTGTCCAAGCTTGAAATAGCTCAACTTATGATGATATATGATCACACTAGTTTGCTCAACTGAACGTAACCCAAAATTTCTGGCTTGTCATCTTTAAACATGTGCAGAAACCTTAAAAAAGGAAAAAAAAACGCTAAATGGATACAGCGAGGGTTCCTTGTGGGTTTTTTTATTTTCGTGGTTGAATGCCCCTGTACCAACCGTGTGTCACACAATTGTACATAATTATTTTGTATATATTATGCTTGTATCTGCGCTCTTCCCTCGCACTAAAAAAAAACCTGAATGATCATGTTTCCGTTTTGCTCTGTAACATTGTCTGTCTCTCGAACAGGTTATGTCCTGTTGCCTTGAGGTTTTGTATATAAAGAAGAGTGTTCCTTAATAAACAACTCAGTTGATTGCATCCTGCCTTTGAGTTCAAAACCCTCACTCGGCACCGTCACATTGGTGACTCCGGAAGTCGACTCGCTCCACTGCCTTCCACCCCCACCTCCCTCGCCCCTCCATCGTTGGTACTATGACGGACTCTACTACAGCAGTTGGCGCTGCGGCCGCCCCATTGAAACTTTCACCGTTCGCCAGCGGAGAGGCGTTTGCTTGGTTTCAGCGCGCAGAAGTCCAGTTTCGTATCAGGGGCGTGACTCGCTCAACCACCAAAGCGGATTATGTTCTCGCGGCGATACCCGAGGACACCTTCCCAGAAATATCCGACTGGCTTTGTGAACAAGGAGACACCCCAATAGCGTATGACGCCCTCAAAACATACCTTCTGCAGCAGTACTCGCCGTCGCCAGCCGCCCGTATAGCAAAGCTTTTTCAGCTCTCGCAACAACCGTTGGGGGACAAAAGGGCTTCTCTTGCCCTCAGGGAAATGACCAGTATCGCTCGCCTTCAACCTGCCGCAGACGGCTCTCCTCGTGAGGTGAACCTACTTCGTGCCCTTTGGATATGCCGTTTACCCGAACCTGTACGCGCTGCCATACCCGATGTCGATAGTTTACCCATAAAGGACTTGATGACCAAAGCCGACGCCCTTATGGACAGCCACTTCAAGACCTCCATCAACGCCTCCACCCCTGACGAAGAGGATGCCTATTCAACGTCAACCGAAGCTGACATGAATGCCGTAGGACATACACGCCTACCCCGTGATGTGCCGAAGCGGCGACAAAGCCGCCCACCACCCACCAATCGCTCGTGCCCCAACGAACGACTTCTACAGTCACTTACTACCTCCCATCCGCCGCAGTTTTACTACTACCACTTCAGATTCGGGGCAACCGCGAAGAAATGTGCCGAGGATTGTCAGTGGCCAAAAAACGTGTAAGTAGGCCATCGCTCGTGGCGGTGGCCTCCCGTGTTTCTAATCTTTTCTTTTTACATGATGCAGGAACGGGCGTGCGATTTTTGGTAGACACGGGTGCTTGTCGTTCTCTCTTGCCAAGGAAACTCTTCAAGACACGACGTAGTCTGTCTACATCTGCCGACGTCCGCTTGGTAGCTGCCAACGGATCTGCGATACCCACCTACGGTTACGAGAACCTCACATTATCGTTCGGAAAACGGTAAATTCAATTGGAAGTTTCTCGTTACTGACGTCACAATGCCAATCCTCGGTGCGGATTTCCTCTCTCATTTCCACCTTCTGGTCGATGTCGCCCACCGACGATTGGTCAACGCAGACTCGTACTTGTCGACACCTCTACAACCCGCCCCATCTAACCTCGCTCTCCACATCAGCGCACCCACGGATGCCTACGCCCACCTCCTCACGTCGTACCCGGAAGTTTTCCGTCCAGAACTTCGCCAAACGCCCACGGTTCCTGCTAAGCACGGTATTTATCACCATATCAAGACAACGGGACCCCCAGTCTTCTCAAAATTCAGACGTCTGGCACCGGAACGATTGGCAGCCGCCAAACAGACGTTCGCCGAAATGGAGGAAATGGGCCTTTGCCAAAAGGCCTCCAGCCCATGGTCGTCACCCTTACACATCGTTCTGAAGAAAGACGGCTCCCTCCGTCCGTGCGGGGATTACAGGCGCCAGAACATGCAAACAGAACCGGATCACTACCCCCTCCCAAACATTGCCGACGTGACCTCCTACCTGCACAAAGTGAAGGTTTTCTCTACGCTCGACCTCCTGAAGGGGTATTATCAGGTGCCTATGACCCCAGAGGACATCCCCAAGACCGCCATCACCACTCCCGTTTGGTACATGCACCTTCAATTACTCCTGTTTTGGCCTTCGTAATGCTGGGGCAACGTTTCAACGTCTCATGGATGGCATCTTAGGGGACCTCCCTTTCTGTGTATGTTATGTGGACGACATACTTGTGTTCTCCTCCTCGAAAGAGGACCACCTCCGTCACCTGCGCATCGTGCTCGACCGCCTGCAACAAAACGGCCTTGTAGTCCGGTACGACAAGTGTACCTTTAGCGCCAACGAAGTCTCGTTCTTAGGGCACCGTATCACTCCTGAAGGAGTCCATCCCCTCCCTGAGAAGGTAGCAGCCGTTCAGAACTTCCCCGCACCCTCGACCGTCAGAGCTCTGCAGGAATTCTTGGGCATGATCAACTATTATCACCGTTTTCTGCCAGCCATTGCCGCCACTCTTGCTCCCCTCTACGCCTCCATCAAGGGCAAGCCAAAGGACCTGAAGTGGGGTCCCCTTCAAGAAGCAGCCTTCTGCAATGCAAAGAAGGCCCTATCAACTGCTGCGGCTCTCACTTTTCCTATCCCACACGCCCCTCTCCTTCTCTCCACCGATGCCAGCGACGTCGCTATTGGTGCAGTACTCGAGCAGGTGGTCAAAGGCTCGCCCCGCCCATTGGCCTTCTTCAGCAGAAAACTGTCTAAGGCAGAATCGAGTTATTCTACCTTCGATCGAGAATTGCTGGCGGTGCACTTGGCTGTCCGTCACTTTCACCATTTCTTAGAAGGTACGCCCTTCGTCATTCGCACAGACCACATGCCTCTGGTGCATGCCTTCACTCGACAGTCTGACGCCTGGTCCGCCCGTCAACGCCGACATCTCTCCGCCGTGGCTGAATACAATTGCACCCTCCAATGAATCCCGTTGCCGATGCCCTGTCAAGAAACACGTTGGCTGCCGTTCAACTGGGATTGGATTACAACGCCCTGGCTGAAGCCCAACGAGAGGATCCAGAGTATCAAGCTTGTAGGACATCCTGCACATCCCTCCGTTGGGAAGATTTTCCCCTCGATGACTCCAACACCACCCTCCTCTGTGACGTCAGTACTGGTAGACCGCGACCTTGGATTCCTGCTCCCATGCGCCGACAGGTGTTTCATTTCATTCACGGCCTTTCACATCACTCGTGCCGTTCTACTGCACAGCTGCTGAAGGCAAAGTTCATTTGGCACGGCATTTCTAAGGATGATAAGGATTGGGTCCGCGCCTGTACTTCTTGCCAAACTTCCAAAGTACATCGACACACGGATTCAGAAGTGGGCACCTTTCCTCAACCTCAGCGTCGTTTCGCACACATTCACGTCGACGTTGTAGGCCCCCTACCCACATCCCAAGGACATCGATACCTGTTTACCGTCATCGACCGCTCCACTCGTTGGCCTGAGGCCATTCCCATGGAAACTGCAACGTCTGCCTCATGTACATCTGCCTTA
>NC_090753.1:89773152-89774225 GCF_036898095.1 Palaemon carinicauda | reverse complement strand
CTAACCCAGAAGCACATTAATATATGGCCTCGTGTAATGAAAAAGAATAAACACAAAACAGAGAATAATTCAGTTAACAAATGGAGGGAATAAATACGATAAGTTAAAAAAACAGAGCAATTTTTATATTTAATATATTTGTCTAAAAGGGAAAAGTTTATTAGATTGATAAAATCTCGTATAAGATCCTCATTGAGAATCTTAAAATAGAATAAAGCTTCCAAATTTCATCATCTCATTTAATGGTATTTGGAGAGAGAGAGAGAGAGAGAGAGAGAGAGAGAGAGAGAGAGAGGGGGAGGTGGGGAGGGGGGTTAGGCACGCTCCAGAAGGTTACATTAGCGAAATTGAATAATGGAGGGAAGCAGAGACAAGGAATGTATGATAAATGTAGGAGCCTAAGACGTTTAGAGACGTTCATCACCAGATGCAATTTATTCACGTGCTATATTGGTCTCTCTCTCTCTCTCTCTCTCTCTCTCTCTCTACAAAATTTCTTAATATCATTAATATATCAAACTGGGATCTATCTCTCTCTCTCTCTCTCTCTCTCTCTCTCTCTCTCTCTCGACAAAATTTCTTCATCATGAATATATCAAACTGGTCTCTCTCACTCTCTCTCTCTCTCTCTCTCTCTCTCTCTCTCATCAAAATTTCTTTACCATGAATATATCAAACTGGTCTCTCTCTCTCTCTCTCTCTCTCTCTCTCTCTCTCTCAGTAAATGAAAAATTAGAATAACAGTAAGAGAATTGGAAGAGGAATTACAGTGAATAAATATCATTCATTTACATCAAATATGCCTTTGTAACATATTCATGTACTAGTTGCAAAGCGACTGTATAGAGGGTCACGTATTCTATCAAAATCTATGCTACCAATATCCCTAAACACTCAGACAGACAGACAGACAGACCATCTATATTCCATCAAAATCTATGCTAGCAATTTCCTTAAAAGGGGAAAAGTATACGACGTTCAAATATCATTCTTTTTATTTCCTTCCATGCTGTCACTCCAATTTCTTGGGCGACGAGAAAACTCGAGGTTATATTCGAGACGAATGTTTTATT
>NC_090753.1:89758152-89768152 GCF_036898095.1 Palaemon carinicauda | reverse complement strand
TCCTAATTCTGGAATTGAATGTTCCATCCGATCAACTAAATCCGTGTAATTCTTCGATACAATCAAAACGGAATTTTTGTAATATAATTTCTAAAGAAATAGAGTAATCAGATTAGTTAATAAATTGAATTATATCTAAAGAAATAAAGTAATCAGATTAGGTAAGAAACTTAATTATTTCTAAAGAAATAAAGTAATCAGATTAGGTAATAAACTGAATTATTTCTAAAGAAATAAAGTAATCAGATTAGGTAATAAACTGAGTTATTCCCAAAGAAATAAAGTAATCAGATTAGGTAATAAACTGAATTATTTCTAAAGAAATAAAATAATCAGATTAGGTAATAAACTGAGTTATTCCCAAAGAAATAAAGTAATCAGATTAGGTAATAAACTGAATTATTTCTAAAGAAATAAAATAATCAGATTAGGTAATAAACTGAGTTATTCCCAAAGAAATAGAGTAATCAGATTAGGTAATAAACTGAATTATTTCTAAAGAAATAAAATAATCAGATTAGGTAATAAACTGAGTTATTCCCAAAGAAATAAAGTAATCAGATTATGTAATAAACTGAATTGTTTCTAAAGAAATAAAGTAAACAGATTAGTTAATAAACTGAGTTATTCCCAAAGAAATAAAGTAATCAGATTAGGTAATAAACTGAATTATTTCTAAATAAATAAAGTAATCAGATTAGGTAATAAACTGAATTATTTCTAAAGAAATAAAGTAATCAGATTAGGTAATAAACATAATTGTTTCTAAAGATATAAAGTAATCAGATTAGGTAATGAAATTGACTTACTTCTAAAAAAGTAAAGTAATCGGATTAGGTAATAAATTGACTTATTTCTAAAAAAGTAAAGTAATCGGATTAGGTAATAAACTGAATTGTTTCTAAAGAAATAAAGTAATCAGATTACGTAATGAAATTGACTTATTTCTAAAAAAGTAAAGTAATCGGATTAGGTAATAAACTGAATTATTTCTAAAGAAATAAAGTAATCGGATTAGGTAATAAACTGAATTATAAAGGACCATGGTTTCTAGTGGCAATATTGTTATGCAGTTGTGCAATTTTGTTGAGCTATTATAAAACATTTTTCAAATGTTGAAAACAATGCAACATTTTGCAATTTTCACTTATGCATACTGACGGGTCTCTAGAGCATACTGGTATGCCCCCAACCAAATTTTTGCTTTCGACCAAAATTCCCCTTCATGTATTTTTCATATTTTCAAACTGGTTTTCCGCTCTCCGCCCGGAAGGACGCTGCTGGCTTTTAGGCTAAGAAAAAACTTCAGATTGTCCAGCGACAACAGTTTATACAAAATCTTTATTAAAGGTTTCGAGTTCCGGGAAGGGAAATTGCTTCCAAAGCCTGTAGTCTCTTTCGTGGCAGATTTTCATAAATAATTTTATAATGGTTGTGATATAAACTTTTTTTCAAACTATGTTATTCCTTTGTTGATTGAGTAAATTTCCTTCCTAAAGTATCACTTTGGTAAAGAAAAAAAATTGGCAATGCTCTTTAGAAAGAAAAATGGATATAACTTTACTTTCATTATAACTATATGGCTTTAATTTTGATATTATTATTATTATTATTATTATTATTATTATTATTATTATTATTATTATTATTATTATTATTTTGTTTTTGTTATTATTATTATTATTATTATTATTATTATTATTATTATTATTATTATTCACAAAGTGCAAATATGTTTTCCAGAAAAACCTCAATTTTCACAACAATCTTCCATTGTTTCTTTCTCTTCCCCTTTATTATGATTATTCCTTCTGTTGTGTTCTTTTGCACGAGAACAGACATATTACCTTTCATTCCTCATTCTGTTTATGAGTTTTCTCTCCAACTGAAGTAAGCAGAATATTTAGGAAGCATAAAAAGAGCTGTTATTTTGGGTGGATGGATGGAGTGAAGAAAGCTCTGGGTGATAGGAGGATAGATGTGAGAGAGGCAAGAGAGCGTGCTAGAAATAGGAATGAATGGCGAGCGATTGTGACGCAGTTCCGGTAGGCCCTGCTGCTGCCTCCGATGCCTTAGATGACCGCGGAGGTAGCAGCAGTAGGGGATTCAGCCTTAAGAAGCTTCATCTGTGGTGGATAATGTGGGAGGGTGGGCTGTGGCACCCTAGCAGTACCAGCTGAACTCGGTTGAGTCCCTTGTTGGGCTGGAGGAACGTAGAGAGTAGAGGTCCCCTTTTTTGTTTTGTTTCATTTGTTGATGTCGGCTACCCGCCAAAATTGGGGGAAGTACCTTGGTATATGTATGTATGTATGTAAAAAGAGCTGTAGGCGACTCTCGTGTTTGCGTCTTAGCACAAAAACAGACAAATTATCCTTATTTCCATTCTTCATATTATATAAGAGTTGTATATCCAATTCAAACAAACAGAAAAACAAAAAGGTAGAAGAGACTCTTTAGCTATGGTAAGTAGCTTTTCTAGGAGAAAGACACTCCGAAATTAAAGTTTTGTTCTCTAGTCTTGGATAGTGCCATACCCTCTGTACCATGGTCTTCCTCTGTCTTGGGTTAGAGTTCTCTTGTTTGAGGGTACACTCGGGCACACTATTCTATCTAACTTCTCTTCTTCTTGTTTTGTTAAAGTTTTTATTATTTATATGAGAAATATTTAATTTGGTGTTACTGTTCTTAAAATATTTAATTTTTCCTTTTTTCCATCACTTTTGCTATTTTCCCAGTTGGGACCCCTGGGCTTGTAGCATTCTGCTTTTCCAGCTTGGGTTGTAGCTTAGCAAGTAATAAGAAGAAGAAGAAGAAGAAGAAGAAGAAGAACATTAAGAAGAAGAAGAAGAAAAGAACACAAATTAATCTTTTTTCCTTCCCTCATATTATTTATGAGTTGTATATCCAACAACAACAAACAGAAAAACAAAAAGTAGAAAAAGATTAAACGGCCACTTCTCTTAAGCATGCAACTGACTCACTCCATCGAACGCATTTAATAATAACATTTGCATTGGTATTAATTTGCTTCTCCCTACGCAGTGGCTCTGCTCTGGCAGGCATCCTGATTGCGGTGTTTGATCTTCATCTAGGCGTTGTTGTTACCACGCAACTTGGATGCACCTGTCTTGTTTGGATGGTTCTTACGGAAGCCACTGAAATTTTCGTTCAGGTGCTTTCAGGAAATGGCCACCGGAGGTCTCTGCTAACTTTAATAATCTCTTTGTCTTCTGGAGGTCGCGAAGTCCACATTGAATATTTGATAACGTTACTGCGGTACGATCCAATTTTTTTAATAAATGATAATGTTTATTTTTTTCTCTCTCTCTCTCTCTCTCTCTCTCTCTCTCTCTCTCTCTCTCTCTCTCTCTCTCTCTCTCTCTATTTGTTCACGAATTCAAACAGAAAATTTGTTTTTGTATTCCTTATGAATTCTTTTGGTATAACCTAATTACTATACAGATATAAATAATACTGTATACTGAAATGTCTGAAGCCAATGGGCACAATAAATTTATCTAAACAAAACATCTCTCTCTCTCTCTCTCTCTCTCTCTCTCTCTCTCTCTCTCTCTCTCTCTCTCTCTCTCTCTCTCTCTCTCTCTCTCTCTCTCTCTCTCTCTCTCTCTCTCTCTCTCCATGAAGTCTAGTGTAAACCCTGATGATAAACAGAATAAGCTTCCACGAAAGTTGTTGCTTCTCTCCTTTTGAAGTTCGATGCGCCATTGTACCCAGAAGAAGCTTTGCCAAAGGAAGCTGAAGCTTCAGCTGGGACGATGGCTTTTGACGAGAAAGTTAATATCTCTGTAAACTGAAAATTAGACTTTATTAAATTATTTTTCTATTGCTCTTGATTCCTCGTGAATTTTTTGTCGATTTATTTATCTGCTAGTATAGCCAACTCTTTTAATAAAGGAAAACGTAATTTTAATCGGAAATTTGCCGTAAAATATACTGTTCTCATACGTATTTCAGTAAAATACAGACGACCGTAATTTTACCTTACTTTGTTATTATCTTTTACGGTTTGGTGACCGTAATATCTATCCTTCAAGTCAATACGTCCGTTAATAAAACGGTAAATGCCTGGCAATATTTATTCCAGGATTTTTAAAAGTTTTTTTTTACGGCACATTTTTAACAAGTGTACCTGTCTGGTCAAAAGTTAGCGAAAGATTTCAGAAACGAAGCTGAACTTGTTCACTTTATAGCGAAAAAATGTGTTTAAAGTTTAGGTAACAAATACTCTCGTCATAATGGAAGATTATGAAGCCACGTGCAACATAGAATTGAAATAGAAGTTATAACTTTACTCTCAAGAGGAACTCTTTCTGAGTGGGGATGCCTTAACGTGATGAAAGGGTTTGTGTATCGCCATGATAAAAAAAAAAAAAAAAAAAAAAATATCTGTACTAGTCAGGGATATCCATACTAGGTTGGTTTGCTGTGAACGATCAGACAAAAATCTTGCACTATCACCAACAAGCATTAGCCAGCATGGTCATGAAAACTGACTAAACTTCAAATAATGTAACTGAATCGTAATGCCAGATATAGCCGGATCCTAAAGTTTAAAGGTCGCTCAGCGGCCAAGCCCTCTCTCCACCGAAGCTGGGACCAAGGAGGGCCAGGCAATGGCTGCTGAGTACTCAGTTGATACACCTATAGGCTCCCCCTCTTCATGTCACAAGGATAGTGAGGTTGCAGCTACCAAAGAAACTAACGAGTTTGAGCGGGAATCGAACCCCCGTCTGGCGATCACCAGTCAGGGACGTTAGCACATCGGCCACCACAACTCTTAACACCAGGTTGTACCTGGATCGCATTGCCAAATGTAACCACATCCTAACACCATGTTGTAACTGGATCTAACCTCAGATGTAACCAGATCCTAGCACCAGGTTGTAATCAGATTGTATTGTCAAATGTAACTGGATTCTAACACCACGTTGTAATCAGATTGTAATGCCAAATGTAACCAGATCCTAACAACAGTTTGTATCAGATCATAATGCCAAATGTAACCGGATCCTAACACCAGGTTGTAACCGGATTGTAATGCCAGATGTAACTGGATCCTAACACCAGGTTGTAACTGTATTGTAATGCCAGATGTAACCGGATCCTAACACCAGGTTGTAACTGTATCGTAATGCCAGATGTAACCGCATCCTAACACCAGGTTGTAACCGTATCGTAATGCAAAATGTAAACGTATCTTAACACCAGGTTGTAACCGTATCTTAATACCAGATGTAACTGGATCCTAACACCAGGATGTAACCGGATTGTAATGCCAGATGTAACCGGATCCTAACATCAGGTTGTAACCAGATTATAATGCCAGATGTAACCAGATCCCAACACCAGGTTGAAACCGGATTGTAATGCCAAATGTAACCGAATCCTAACACCATGTGGTAACCTGATTATAATGCCAGATGTAACCGGCTTCTAACACCAGGTTGTAACCAGATCGTAATGCCAGATGTAACCGAATCCTAAGACCAGGTTGTAACATGATCGTAATGCCAAATGTAAACGGATCTTAACACCAGGTTGTAACCGTATCATAAGGCCAGAAGTAACCGGATCCTAACACCAGGTTGTAACCAGATTGTAATGCCAGATGTAACCGGATCCCAACACCAAGTTGTAACCAGATAGTAATGCCAGATGTAACTGGTTCAAAACACCTACCTAGAACCATATTGTAATGCCAGATGTAACCAGATCCTAACACCAAATTTTAACTGAATCATAATGTCAAATGTAATCGGATCGTAACATCAGGTTTTAACCTAATTGTAATGCAAGATGTAACCAGATCCTAACATTAGTTTGTAACCAGATGATTATGCCAGATGTAAACGGATCCTAGCACCAGATTATAAGCGGATCGTAATGTGGTGTAACCGGATCCTAACACCAGATCGTAACCGGATCCTAATGCTAGCTGTAACCATATCCTAACCTCGTTTGTAACCGGAGCATAATGCCAGATGTAACCGTATCCCAACACCAGATCGCAGCAGATCGTAATGCCAGATGTAATCGGATCTTCACACCAGGTTGTAACTGGATTGTAATGCCAAATGTAATTGGATCCTAACACCATATTGTAATCATAATGTTAGATGTAACTGGATCCTAACACCAGGTTATAAGCAGATCATAATGTCAGATGTAACCGTATCCTAACACCAGATTGTAACTGGATCGTAATGTCAGATGTAACTGGATCCTAACACCAGATTGTAACTGGATCGTTATGTCAGATGTAACAGGATCCAAACACCAGGTTGTAACTGGATCGTAATGCCAGATATAACCTGATCTTAACAACAGATCGTAACCGAATCTTAATGCCAGATGTAACCGGATCCTAACACCAGATTGTAACTGGATTGTAATGCCAGATGAAACCGGATCTTAACACCATGTTGTAACTTGATTATAATGCCAGATGAAACCGGATCTTAACACCAGATTGTAACTGAATCTTAATGCCAGACATAACCAGACCCTAACATCACATTGTAACTGGATCGTAATGCCTGGTGTAACCAGACCCTAATATCAGGTTGTAACCAGATTATATTGCCAGATGTAACCAGATCCTAACACCAGGTTGAAACCAGATTGTAATGCCAAATGTAATCGGATCCTAACACCATGTTGTAACCTGATTATAATGCCAGATGTAACCGGATTCCAACACCAGGTTGTAACCAGATCGTAAAGTCAGATATAACCGAATCCTAACTCCAGGTTGTAACATGATTATAATGCCAGATGTAACCGGATTCTAACACCAGGTTGTAACCAGATCGTAAAGTCAGATATAACCAAATCCTAACACCATGTTGTAACCTGATTATAATGCCAGATGTAACCGGATTCTAACACCAGGTTGTAACTAGATCGTAAAGTCAGATATAACCGAATCCTAACACCAGGTTGTAACATGATCGTAATGCCAAATGTAAACGGATCTTAACACCAGGTTGTTACCCTATGATAATGCTAGAAGTAACTGGATCTTAACACCAGGTTGTAACCAGATTGTAATGCCAGATGTAACCGAATCCCAACACCATGTTGTAACCAGATAGTAATGCCAGATATAACTGGGTCAAAACACCTACCTGTAACCAGATTGTAATGCCAGATGTAACCAGATCCTAACGTCAGATTTTAACTGGATCATAATGTCGAATGTAATCGGATCGTAACATCAGGTTTTAACCGAATTATAATGCAAGATGTAACCAGATCCTAACACTAGTTTGTAACCGGATGGCAATGCCAGAAGTAAACGGATCCTAGCACCAGATTGTAACCGGATCGTAATGGGGTGTAACCGGATCCTAACACCAGATCGTAACCGGATCTTAATGCTAGATGTAACCAGATCCTAACTTCGTTTGTAACCGGATCCTAATGCCAGATGTAACTGGATCCTAACGTCAGATTGTAACCAGATCATAATGCCAGATGTAACCGTATCCTAACACCAGATTGTAGCGGATCGTAATGCCAGATGTAACCGGATCTTCACACCAGGTTGTAACTGGATCTTTGCACCAGGTTGTAACTGGATTGTAATGCCAAATGTAACCGGATCCTAACCCCAGATTGTAATCGTAATGCCAGATGTAACCGGATCCTTACACCAGGTTGTAAGCAGATCGTAATGTCAAATGTAACCGGATCCTAACACCAGATTGTAGCTGGATCGTTATGTCAGATGTAACAGGATCCTAACACCAGGTTGTAACTGGATCGTAATGCCAGATGAAACCGGATCTTAACACCATGTTGTAACCTGATTATAATGCCAGATGTAACCGGTTCCTAACACCAGATTGTAATTGGATTGTAATGCCAGATGAAACCGGATCTTAACACCAGATTGTAACTGAATCTTAATGCCAGACATAACCAGACCCTAACATCACATTGTAACTGGATCGTAATGCCTGGTGTAACCAGACCCTAATATCAGGTTGTAACCAGATTATATTGCCAGATGCAACCAGATCCTAACACCAGGTTGAAACCAGATTGTAATGCCAAATGTAACCGGATCCTAACACCATGTTGTAACCTGATTATAATGCCAGATGTAACCGGATTCTAACACCAGGTTGTAACCAGATCGTAAAGTCAGATATAACCGAATCCTAACACCAGGTTGTAACATGATCGTAATGCCAAATGTAAACGGATCTTAACACCAGGTTGTAACCGTATCATAATGCTAGAAGTAACTGGATCCTAACACCAGGTTGTAGCCTGATTGTAATGCCAGATGTAACCGGATCCCAACACCATGTTGTAACCAGATAGTAATGCCAGATATAACTGGGTCAAAACAACTACCTGTAACCAGATTGTAATGCCAGATGTAACCAGATCCTAACGTCAGATTTTAACTGGATCATTATGTTGAATGTAATCGGATCGTAACATCAGGTTTTAACCGAATTGTAATGCAAGATGTAACCAGATCCTAACACTAGTTTGTAACTGGATGGCAATGCCAGAAGTAAACGGATCCTAGCACCAGATTGTAACCGGATTGTAATGGGGTGTAACCGGATCCTAACACCAGATCGTAACAGGATCTTAATGCTAGATGTAACCACATCCTAACTTCGTTTGTAACCGGATCCTAATGCCAGATGTAACTGGATCCTAACGTCAGATTGTAACCAGATAACAGATGTAACCGTATCGTAACACCAGATTGTAGCGGATCGTAATGCCAGATGTAACCGGATCTTCACACCAGGTTGTAACTGGATCTTTGCACCAGGTTGTAACTGGATGTAATGCCAAATGTAACCGGATCCTAACACCAGATTGTAATCGTAATGCCAGATGTAACCGGATCCTTACACCAGGTTGTAAGCAGATCGTAATGTCAAATGTAACCGGATCCTAACACCAGATTGTAGCTGGATCGTTATGTCAGATGTAACAGGATCCTAACACCAGGTTGTAACTGGATTGTAATGCCAGATGTAAACAGATCTTAACATCAGATTGTAACTGGATCGTAATGCCTGGTGTAACCAGATCCTAACATCAGGTTGTAACCAGATCGTAATACCATATATAGCCAGATAAAAACACCAAGTTGTAACCAGATCATAATGTCAGATGTAACCAGATCCTAACACCAGGTTATAACTGGATCCTAACACCAGGTTATAACCGGATCATAATGCCAGATGTAACTGGATCTTAACAACAGGTTATAACCGGATCATAATGTCAGTTGTATCTGGATCCTAACACCAGGTTATAACCAGATCGTAATGCCAGGTTGTAACTGGATTGTAACACTAGATTGTAACTAGATCGTAATGCTTTATGTAACCGGTTCCTAACATCAGGTTGTAACAGGATTGTAATACCATATATAACCAGATCCTAACACCAAGTTGTAACCAGATCATAATGTCATATGTGACTAGATCCTAACACCAGGTTATAACCGGATCATATGTCAGATGTAACCAGATCATATTGTCAGATGTAATCGGATCTTAACACCAGGTTATAATTGGATCATAATGTTAGATGTAACTAGATGTTAACAACAGATTATAACCGGATCATAATGTCATTTGTAACTGGATCCTAACACCAGGTTATAACCGGATTGTAATGCCAGTTGTAATCGGATCCTTTACACCAGTTTATAACCGGATCGTAATGTCGGGCTGTAACTGGATCTTAACATAATCCCATCAAATTGTACTTGATAAATCTTTGACTCTTATGGTCGATTTTCTCAGAAGATTCTTCGATAAATTCACATATTTATTATCGCATGTAGAGTGTAGTAGTAATTCAGTATATTTTGGTGACTGACCCGATTCTAACTAGCCCATATACCAGATGGCAACGGAAGTTGACCTTACTGGTCCTTGTGCTAAAAACGAATTAACCAAAATATTTCATGAAAATGTATTGGTTATACTTAGCT
>NC_090753.1:89753152-89755652 GCF_036898095.1 Palaemon carinicauda | reverse complement strand
TATAATGTACTTTATGGTGTCAAGAAGTAATAGTTTTTTTTTATCGTCATCTAGAACTAAAATGAACCATGCCAATACTAGCATAATCTATCTTAGTAAATATAATCATTCTTGAATAGATGGTACCATCTCGTCTCCCATCACAGTGTTTTTGTGACGAAAGCTGACAAAAGTAATAGTAGGTAATAGTAGGTTGGCCATGGCACCAGCCACCCGTTGAGATACTACCGCTAGAGAGTTATGGGGTCCTTTGACAGGCTAGACAGTACTACATTTGATCCTTCTCTCTAGTTACAGTTCACTTTCCCTTTGCATACAAACAAATAGAATAGTCTGGCCTATTCTTTACAGATACTCCTCTGTCCTCATGCACCTGATAACACTGAGATTATCAAATAATTCTTCTTCACCCAAGGGGTTAACTACTGCACTGTAATTATTCAATAGCTACTTTCCTCTTGGTAAGGGTAGAATAAACTCTTTAGCTATGGTAAGCAGCTCTTCTAGGAGAGGGACACTCCAAAATCAAACCATTGTTCTCTAGTCTTGGGTAGTGCCATAACCTCTTTACCATGGTCTTCCACTGTCTTGGGTTAGAGTTCTCTTGCTTGAGGGTACACTCGGGCTCACTATTCTATCTAATTTCTCTTCCTCTTGTTTTGTTGAAGTTTTTTTATAGTTTATACAGGAAATATTTATTTTAATGTTACTGTTCTTGAAATATGTTATTTTTCCTGGTTTCCTTTCTCATTGGGCTATTTTCCTTGTTGAGCCCCTGGGCTAATAGCATCCTTCTTTTCCAACTAGGGTTGTAGCTTGGCAAGTAATAATAATAATAATAATAGTAATAACGGCTATGTGGAGTCTCTTCGAATGTGGATGGGTGACCAGCCAGTAAACACAATTTATAGTTGGTATTTAGTACCCTCTGTCTATATCAGTGTGGGGTGGGGCAAGATTATCAAAGATGTCGATAACCTTAGTAGGAAATGGATAAGACCTGAAGCCGTCTACTGTAAGAGTGGAAAATTGCAGATCAATAAATGGCCACACACAAATGTATGCACACATGTATATGTATATGTATATATATATATATAAATATATATATATATATATATATATATATATATATATATATATATATATATATATATATTACATGTGTGTGTGCTAAGCAGTATATCTTAGAATACCGTATTAGGCGGTATATCTTAACAATCCATGTTTGCCACCGTTATATAGGCGGATGAACAACTTGGTGGAGTAACGAGAACTTTGGCTGTGGAGGAAATACCCCTCTAAATCTTGATAAAGCCACTGGCAGCAGGGTGACGGATTAGGTTTAAGGAAATAGACAAGATATTTCTTCGGCTTCTACTCCTGATGCCGTTCGGATGATCTTACTGGGATTTGTATGGACCGGCAGCGGTCACTTGCCTTAGATAGGCACTGCGTATCACAGGGAACTGGCTATTCTTTTGTTGAATTTAGCTAATGAATCTTCCACGGTTTTGTCAATCTATGGAAAGAGAAAATGACTGAATGGCCCGGTGGGAAGTTGAAGCAAGTGGAGAATGAATTTATGAAATAGAAAAAAGATATTAACTAAGAGTGGAGAGCAGGAAGATCAGATGGAGTTGGAAGAGAAGGGGGTTGGAATGATGGCACCAAGAGCAGAAAAGGCATTAACCGAGTGGAGAGCTGTAAATAGCAGATTGTTACTTGCAAAGTTCAAGTAAAAGCAATGCAATAAGAGTTTTAGAGTTTGCTATGTGTCAACAAATGATTCTCATGTAAAAAGGAAATATGTATACCATGAAGAGCTGCAGAATATAATCGATGAGAGAGATATATGAAAATTGTGAACTCAATTTTAAAGTTGGAAGAAATAATTAAGGTATAGAGAATGTGATGGGTGTTGAGGGTCTGGGCGAAGTTGCAAAGGAAAATGGGGTCCATTTTATGTTTTTGTTCAGCAAAAAATCATATCATTAGAGGTACTCTTTTTCCAGCACAAGGACATCCGCAAATATACGTGGACTTCACTATGTGAAAATTACAAAAATCAAATAGCTCACATATCCATTAATAAAGAGAGAAGATCTTTGAGAAATGTAAGAAGCTATAGTGAAGCAGATGTTGGTAGTGATCACCAGCTCCTCATTACCTCACTGAAATTAAAAATGAAAGCACCCTACAGAAATGCAAATAGAATACCTAGGTTTGATACAAAAAGCTTCTAGAAGATAAGCACAGAGAAACGTTTACAATTGAATGTAGGAATTGATTTGCAGTCTTAGACTTTAAAAGACAAAGAGCACACAATTAATGAAGAATGGTATGATATTAAGAACATATATCAGTCAATTCCTAGGAGACAAAGGCAGAAATTGATTGTTGAAAGTTATGAACATTGCAAGGTAGAGCATGCTAAATATTCCAGTATCAATAGTGAGGTCAAAAGAAAAGCCAGGAATGACCGAAGAGAATATTGAGA
>NC_090753.1:89743152-89745652 GCF_036898095.1 Palaemon carinicauda | reverse complement strand
TTGTCGCTCAAATATTGTGGACCGCAGTTGTGGAGGGAGGAAAGAAACTGTGAAATCACATTAAACCATTAATTTCTCCGAAGAAACAGTAAATGGGATAGAAAACACCACGAAGAGGAACAAAAAATAAAATGACGGTAAATGCAGAATTTCAAGCATTTCAGAATATGATGTAAAGCATGCCAGATTCCACATAATGTGAAGAGAGCTTAGAAGAAAGGATTCCACGCAATGTGAAGAGAGCTTAGAAGAAAGGATTCCACGCAATGTGAAGAGAGCTTAGAAGAAAGTCCAGTAGACGTCTCATCAGATGGAGAGTTAGCCCCAGCATTAAAATAAGATGCTACGCTGGTAGCGAAGAAAACAGAAAACAAAAAGTAACAGAAAATATGAAATGGCTGTATTATGCTAACTTTAAAACCATAATAAGAAAAAAATGTGCCTATTATAAAAGTTGTGGTCAAACCATACTTTACATTACTCCTACCTTTCTTCCTTCAATCCACTCTACATACCAGCTAAAAAAAATAAAAAAAAAACCCTTATTATATTCTAAGAAATGATGCCCCCCAAATCTACTGGCGTCATAATATATCAATCCCCCAACTCCCCCCCCCCCCTCTCTCTCTCTCTCTCTCTCTCTCTCTCTCTCTCTCTCTCTCTCTCTCTCTCTCTCTCGCAAGCAAGCAAGATCAGCAATTCACCTTTACTGTAAACCTGAAAGGTTGAATGTGTATCAGCTCAGGGGAGCAATTGTGCTTGGGCATCGTTGCCAGACATCGCGAATGAGAAGAAACCGAGATCCAGACATCGCGAATAAGAGAGACAAGCGAGGCAGCGTTGCCAGAACTCATTCTGATTAATCGTTCCTTTCAGAGTACGATTTAATGCATTGAAATGATTCAGTAAGTTGATTGAGACTTTGTTTCTCCCATTCTAAAAGCTTTGCGACGTGAAATATATCAGCATTTAGATTCTGCCGGGTGGAAAGGCCATTTATTGTTTTGGGTCGTCGACTTCCACGCATTACAGTTCTAGGGTCTTTGTATTTACAGTCGATATATATATATATATATATATATATATATATATATATATATATATATTATACATATATGTATATACGTATATATATATATATATATATATATATATATATATATATTATATATATATATATATATAATACTGTATACATGTGTGTATATATACATATGTATAATATGACCTTTTCTATGTGGGGATACCTTAAAGTGGTGAAAGGGTTTGCACATCGCCGTGATCAGCAAACCTGTACTTGTCAGGGCCAACCATACTAGGTTGGTTTGCTGTGAGCGATGAGACTAAATTCTCCCACCATCACCAATCACCAGTGGCCATCATGGTGATGAAAACTGCCCGAACCCCAGAAACGACTGCATTTGTTAGCTGTTGTTGCATAATGTGTATGTATATATTTTGAATTCTACCGTTTAATAACTACTACTATAGTCCATTTCTTTTAGCGAGTCATATTTGCACCGACTCGCAACGGTGCCCTTTTAGCTCGAAAAGTTTCCTCATCGCTGATTGGTTGGACAAGATAATTCTAACCAATCAGCGACCAGGAAACTTTTCCGAGCTAAAAGGGCACCGTTGCGAGTCGGTGCAAATATGACTCGCTAAAAGAAATGGACTATAACTTTTACATATCTTCACATGGTTTGGATTCTTTTATCACTACAAGCCTTGAACCCAAATAAAAGAATAAGTGAAGAAGAGTTAATCTCTCTGGTATGGTTCGAACCCAGCTTCCAGCTGTAGTATTTTTCATTTGGTTCTCTATCTAGATTCGATGCTTGTGGTAATGGACCGTATTAAAATCGTGAGTAATATATATAGATATATATATGTATATATATACACTGTATATATATATATATATATATATACATATTTGGTTCCTTACATACAAATGTAAGAATTTTGGTACTTGAGGAACGCCTAAGACAATTTATCTAATACCAAGGAGCCCCAAAATATATATATATATATATATATATATATAATATATATATATATATATATATATATATACAAATACATACACATATATATATATATATATATATATATATATAGTATATATATATATATATATATATATATATATATATGGGTGTGTGTGTGTGTATTGTGCGTGTAACTTGTAATGCATATGTACCAGTACAGGTAAACGTAAGTTTCATTACCTTTGTAATATTTATCATAATGTATGAAGATACCCTGAACATACTGCCATCACAACCCCCCCCCCCCCCCTCTCTCTCTCTCTCTCTCTCTCTCTCTACTGCATGAGCTATATCAGAAAAACGTTCCTCCCCATTATCTTCTACCATCTGTAAAGAGCCTTAGTAAGCTTCCACGTCCCAGAGGAAGTTGGAGCCAGAAAGTGGTAATCATTTAGTTATTCAAATATTAATTTACGTTAATATCTTGGTGCTTATTTTTTCGAAATATA
>NC_090753.1:89715652-89738152 GCF_036898095.1 Palaemon carinicauda | reverse complement strand
GCAGGTTTTAAAGGTTTAAAGGTCGTTCATGAATGGCAAAGGCAAGGGACAGTGACATTATCCTATCGAGCAGATTTTAAAGGTTTAAAGGTCGTTCATGAATGGCATGGGCAAGGGACAGTGACATTGCCCTGTCGAGCAGGTTTTAAAGGTTTAAAGGTCGTTCATGAATGGCATGGGCAAGGGACAGTGACATTGCCCTGTCGAGCAGGTTTTAAAGGTTTTAAAGGTCGTTCATGAATGGCATGGGCAAGGGACAGTGACATTGCCCTGTCGAGCAGGTTTTAAAGGTTTAAAGGTCGCTCATAAATGGCATGGGCAATGGACGATGACATTGCCCTATCGAGCAGGTTTTAAAGGTTTAAAGGTCGTTCGTGAATGGCATGGGCAAGGGACAGTGACAATGCCCTATCGAGCAGGTTTTAAAGGTTTAAAGGTCGTTCATGAATGGCAAAGGCAAGGGACAGTGACATTATCCTATCGAGCAGATTTTAAAGGTTTAAAGGTCGTTCATGAATGGCATGGGCAAGGGACAGTGACATTGCCCTGTCGAGCAGGTTTTAAAGGTTTAAAGGTCGTTCATGAATGGCATGGGCAAGGGACAGTGACATTGCCCTGTCGAGCAGGTTTGAAAGGTTTAAAGGTCGTTCATGAATGGCATGGGCAAGGGACAGTGACATTGCCCTGTCGAGCAGGTTTTAAAGGTTTAAAGGTCGTTCATGAATGGCATGGGCAAGGGACAGTGACATTGCCCTGTCGAGCAGGTTTTAAAGGTTTAAAGGTCGCTCATAAATGGCATGGGCAATGGACGATGACATTGCCCTATCGAGCAGGTTTTAAAGGTTTAAAGGTCGTTCGTGAATGGCATGGGCAAGGGACAGTGACAATGCCCTATCGAGCAGGTTTTAAAGGTTTAAAGGTCGTTCATGAATGGCAAAGGCAAGGGACAGTGACATTATCCTATCGAGCAGATTTTAAAGGTTTAAAGGTCGTTCATGAATGGCATGGGCAAGGGACAGTGACATTGCCCTGTCGAGCAGGTTTTAAAGGTTTAAAGGTCGTTCATGAATGGCAAAGGCAAGGGACAGTGACATTATCCTATCGAGCAGATTTTAAAGGTTTAAAGGTCGTTCATGAATGGCATGGGCAAGGGACAGTGACATTGCCATGACGAGCAGGTTTTAAAGGTTTGAAGGTCGTTCATGAATGGCAAAGGCAAGGGACAGTGACATTCCCCTATCGAGCAGGTTTTAAAGGTTTAAAGGTCGTTCATGAATGGCATGGGCAAGGGACAGTGACATTGCCCTATCGAGCAGGACAATGCCCTAGAGACTGACCATATATAATACATTTCCAGGTTTTAAAGGTTTAAAGGCCACTCATGAATGGCAAGGTCAAGGGACAGTGGCATTGCCCGATCGAGCAGGACAATGCCCTAGAGACTGACCATATATAATACATTTCCAGGTTTTAAAGGTTTAAAGGCCACTCATGTATGACAAGGGCAAGGGACGGTAACATTGCCATATCGAGCAGGACAATGCTCTAGAGACTGACTATATATAATACATTTCCAGGTTTTAAAGGTTTAAAGGCCACTCATGTATGACAAGGGCAAGGGACGGTAACATTGCCCTATCGAGCTGGACAATGCCCTAGAGACTGACCATATATAATACATTTCCAGGTTTTAAAGGTTTAAAGGCCACTCATGTATGACAAGGGCAAGGGACGGTAACATTGCCCTATCGAGCAGGACAATGCCCTAGAGACTGACCATATATAATACATTTCTAGGTTTTAAAAGTTTAAAAGCCACTCATGTATGACAAGGGCAAGGGACGGTAACATTGCCCTATCGAGCAGGACAATGCCCTAGAGACTGACCATATATAATACATTTCCAGGTTTTAAAGGTTTAAAGGCCACTCATGTATGACAAGGGCAAGGGGCGGTAACATTGCCCTATCGAGCAGGACAATGCCCTAGAGACTGACCATATATAATACATTTCTGGGTTTTAAAGGTTTAAAGGCCACTCATGTATGACAAGGGCAAGGGACGGTAACATTGCCCTATCGAGAAGGAAAATGCCCTAGAGACTGACCATATATAATACATTTCCAGGTTTTAAAGGTATAAAGGTTGCTCATGAATGGCAAGGGCAAGGGACGGTAACATTGCCCGATCGAGCAGGACAATGCCCTAGAGACTGATCATATATTATACATTTCCAAGTTTTAAAGGTATAAAGGTCGCTCATGAATGGCAAGGGCAAGGGATGGTAACATTGCCCGATCGAGCAGGACAATGCCCTAGAGACTGATCATATATTATACATTTCCAAGTTTTAAAGGTATAAAGGTCGCTCATGAATGGCAAGGGCAAGGGATGGTAACATTGCCCGATCGAGCAGGACAATGCCCTAGAGACTGACCATACATAATGTATTTCCGGGTTTTAAAGGTTTAAAGGCTGCTCATAAATGGCAAGGGCAAGGGATAATAACATTGCCCTATCGAGCAGGACAATGCCCTAGAGACTGGTCTTATATACATATGATCAACGCCCAACCCCCCTCTCTATCCAAGCTAGGACCAAGGAGGGCTAAGCAATGGCCGCTGATGACTCAGCAGATAGATATATAGGCTTCCCCAAATCTCCTATCCTTAGCTCACAAGGATGGTGAGCTTGCAGCGACCAAAGAAACTAACGAGTTTGAGGGGCCCTTGAACCCCAGTCTGGCGTTCACCAGTTAGGGATGTTACCACATCGAGATTAGCAGATGATGATGTCAAGTGGATGGTGGAATTTATGAAAATGGTTGAAAATGGTGAAGGGTAGTTTTGATGCAATTCTTGAAGGGTCTTTTTTCGAATTTATTAATTTCTATTTTTGCTTTAGCCAAAAGCAAAAATTTGGTGAAGGATATTTATCCTCTCCTGTCGTCGTTTATTTGTTTGTAAACAACATTTCACAAAAACTACTGTACCGATGTTGAACAAACTTGGTAGTCGTATTGAATATGACCCAAGGATGAATCTGTAGTAGTTGGTTAAAGTACTGTAAATCAAAGTAAAAGTACGCAGCAGTTCTTTGAAGATAATGGTGGTGTTGAATAACTGGCAAATATTTTGTTAGTTTATTTTTTGTTTGTGAACAACATTACGCAAAAACTACTTAACTAATTTCAACGATACTTTGTGGACATTATTTTATCATTATTGCTAGTAGTAGTAGTAGTAGTAGTAGTAGTAGTAGTAGTAGTAGTATGCAAATTATATTTTCCGTTTTAGACCGATTTAAAAGAATAAAAAAAAACTACCGTACCTCTGTTGACCTAGTGGTAAGTTAACTGTGTTGGGTCTCAGAGTGGGGTTATATAAGGTGTGGGGCCAACTTTCTCATCCCAAAAAGACTTTCTGTAAAGCTGAAGATAATCAGAAACAAACTTCATCTGGAATAAGTGCTTGAGATATATATATATATATATATATATATATATATATATATATATATATATATATATATATATATATATATATATTGTGTGTTGTTGTTGTTGTTGTTGTGTGTGTGTGTGTATGTGTGTGTGTGTCCTTAATACCAATCATGGCTCCTGCGTCCGAAGCTTCTGTACTAATTGTGACCGTTCTTTCCATAAAAAGATATGAGATTATTTCTGCCATTATTATTCCCGCATAAACTCTAGTGTAGTCCATTCACCTCTTATAAGGCATCTGTTTGTCCCCATCTAAGGTGCTATTGGTGTTATTTCGGCTAAAAAGAAGAAATTATGTCATAAAAATGCGAGTATTTTGCTTGAGAGAGAGAGAGAGAGAGAGAGAGAGAGAGAGAGAGAGAGAGAGAGAGAGAGAGAGAGGGGGGGGGGGGGGGGGGCGTAAATAACAAGAGTGGATTTTGAACCTCAGTGAGGTAAAAACATTCAAAATCTTCATTTTACAATAAAAGCACTTTCCCTCTATATTTGCTTGCGTGCTCGCGTGCTCGCTTGTCATGCATGTTCCTGAATACGATAGGCAGGCAAGTTGACGTCACCTGGAATCGCGCAGGTAACTTTCATTTATCATGAGACCGACTGACTTGGTAGTCAAGAGGCTGAAGGCCAAGGTTGGATTGCTTCTGGACGTGCATCCATAACGAAGCTATGACGGATTATTATTATTATTATTATTATTATTATTATTATTATTATTATTATAGATATTATTATTATTATTATTATTATTATTATTATTATTATTACTAGCTAAGCTACAGCCCTAGTAGGAAAAGCAAGCTGCTTTAAGCCTAAGGGCTCCAACAGGAAAAAATAGCCCAGTCAGGAAAGGAAATAAAAAAAATGAATAAACGATATAAGAAGTAATGAATAATTAAGATAAAAGATTTTAAAAACAATAACATTAAAACAGATATTTCATATATAAATTATCATTATTATTATTATTATTATTATTATTATTATTATTATTAGCTAAGCTATAACACTAGTTGGAAAAGCAAGATGCTTTAAAGCCAAGGGCTCCAACAGGGAAAAAATAGCCCAGTGAGGAAAGGAAATCAAGAAATAAATAAACGATATAAGAAATAATGAATAATTAAGATAAAAGATTTTAAAATCAATAACATTAAAACAGATATTTCATATATAAACTATAAAAAGACTTATATCAGACTTAGGTCGTGTCGTCGTCAGCCATAGTATGTACAGCTGGACACAGGAATTCATGGTACACCTCGCTCTGAAAAGCGCGCCCAAACACACCCTTACTGAGTTTCTATTTCTAGCCCCACCAACCACCTCTGATTGGTTACTCGCCTTGAAGTAATGGTGTGATAGGGTACAATTCTTCAGAGTCATCGGCTGACATTTGTTTAGCCCTCCCTGGTCCTACCTTGGGTGGAGATAGTGCTTAGAAACTAATCATGTGCTTATATGGTCGGTCACTATAGTCAATTCTTTTTACTGAGGCAGATTTGCATCGACTCGCAGGGGTGCCCTTTTAGCTCGGAAAAGTTTCCTGATCGCTGATTGGTTGGAAAAGATAATTCTAACCAATCAGATAGCAGGAAACTTTTCCGAGCTAAAAGGGCACCGCTGCAAGTCAGTGTAAATGCGCCTCATTAAAAAAAAAATTGATTATAGGACATTGTCCTATCCCTTGCCTCTGCCGCTCATGAGAAACCTTTGAAATCTTAAAAATAAACTTTAAAACTGAGCTAAGAAGAAGTGGTAATAATTTCAGCTAAGGTGAAAATTGTATCCTGTTTTTTTATCAAGTGAGGAAAATGATAAAAATCCTTGATGAGAGCTAGATAGACGGAGTGATGTTGATCGTTTCATCTACGCAGAAAAAGCAGCTGTTGTTGTGCAGTTTCTTTGCACAGATGCATCGTTCCTCGATACAGAGCAACCCAGGGACGACGACCTCTGGAAGGATTGTTATTCTGTTTTCCAGTGGAGACATTCGTTGTGGCAGTAAAAGAGAGAGAGAGAGAGAGAGAGAGAGAGAGAGAGAGAGAGAATGATTGGTAATAAACAATCAATAATTTGAGATAGAAAAAAAAAGATATTGAAAAATAACTTCTCAATGTAACATTTGAAATTTCATCTATCATCTATTCATGTAAAAGGTTGTGATGTTTTCATGCAATTTTCCTATATTTTCATCTTGCTCGTTCTATATTTTTATTTTTCCATTTTTGAGGTTTCATCTAAAAAGAGACTTTTTAGCCATGATAAGCAGATCTCCTAGGAGAAGGACACTCTTAAAGTCAAGATGTATCCCAAGTCACTAATACTAAAGGGGTATCCAAAACTTGTCAACTCCAAATTCATAATAACTGGATGCCGATGACAATTGCTAACTCCATATGATAGGTCATACTAGGTAGTAGGCTGGCCTCCAGCCACCCGTTGAGATATTACTGCTAGAGAGTTATTGGGTCCTTTGACTGGACAGATGGTACGACATTTGATCCCTATCTCTGGTTATGGCCTATTTTTCCTTTACCGACACATATAGGCTACCAAATAGTCATACAACTGACAACATTGAAATTACCAAACAATACTTCTTTGCTCAATGGGTTAACTGCTACACTGTAATTGTTCAGTGGCTACTTTCCTCTTGGTAAGAATAGAAGAGACTCCTTACCTATGGTAAGCAGTTTTTCTAGGAGAGGAACACTCCAAAATCAAACCATTGTTTCCTAGTCTTGGAAAGTGCCATAGCCTCTATACCATGGTCGTTCACTGTCGTGGTTTAGAGTTCTCTTGCTTTGAGGGTAAACTCAGGCACATTATTCTGTTTCTTATTTCCCTTCCTCAATGGGATATTTTCTCTGTTAGAACCCATGGGTTTATAGGATCATGCTTTTCCAACTAGGGTTGTAGCTTAGATAGTAATGATAAAGTTGGTGGGCTTAAGAGATCAGTGACCAAGAACTTGCAAAGGTTGAAGACCAAAATGGTATAAAGGAAAAGTTTAATAATAAATGAAATGATGGAGGAAGGAAATATCAGAAACGCAAAATAAAATAAGCTGAGCAGAAGAGACTTAAAATTTCTCCAATCATCTCATGCGTATCATCTCTCTTAAGAGAGAAATAGATAGAAATTAGACCAAATGCCTAAACGCTTTTAGACTTCCCTCCCCCCTCCTCTAAAACCCCCCCCCCCCTTCCCACACACACCAATGTTCCAATTTGAGTGATGCTGATTGCTTGATAAAGGGTAGCTGTCCATCTTCATGGGCTTGAGCTAAGAGCCAATTTACTTTTATTCTATTTCTCTTCCTAACTGAATTACCGACAACAATAAGAGACGCTTTTGCTCTTCTCTTTCTCCTACTTATTATCTCCTTTCTGCTATTCTCTTCTGGTCTTTTTTTTTTTTTTTCTTTTTTTTGTCTTTCCCCGCCCTATTCTTTCATTATCTTCCTCCGGCCGTAATGCGTCTCATCATTTATTTACTTCCCATTAACGCAGTCTCTCTCTCTCTCTCTCTCTCTCTCTCTCTCTCTCTCTCTCTTCTCTTCTTCTTCTTCTTGTTATACGTATTTACTGTTATTTTGAAAGTTCAACTCATCTTGATTTCGATTTCCTTCACTATGTTTACGTATTTAGTATTGATGATAATTGGTATTAATTTGATCATTATATGAAGTGTTTATATATATATATATATATATATATATTCATATGTGTATATACAGTATATATTTGTGTGTATGCGTATATAAACGTGTATGTATTTATACATATATATTTATTTATTGGTTTATATATAAATATAGAGTATACATATATTTGCATATGAATATATATATATACACACACCCACACACAAACATATATATATATATATATATATATACATAAATATATATATACACACATATATATATATGTATATATATATATATATATATATGTATATGTAAATATACACATATATCTAATCACAACTAGATTATCTAATATCACATGACTTTAAATGTAAGTGCCCATTCGCATAAACATGTATGTACATACGTTTGTGGTCTACAGTATTTACACAGCTCCACAGCCCAGCTATAGTGTTATATTAAAGGTACCAGACCTTCTGCTTGCCATCAGGCAAACAAGGGCTCTCTCTCTCTCTCTCTCTCTCTCTCTCTCTCTCTCTCTCTCTCTCCTGGTTTTCATGACGTTATGCAAATGATTATTAGTAGAGGCTTTAATGAAGGGTCCTCCTGTTGTACCACGAGGATTGACCTCGATAATGTCACTGCTTCTGAGAATTCGCATTCGGACGAGTCCTCTTGCATCCGGGCTGGAGAGAGAGAGAGAGAGAGAGAGAGAGAGAGAGAGAGAGAGAGTGAGAGAGAAAGTGTGAGAGAGAAAGTGTGAGAGGGATAGAGAGAGAGAGAGAGAGTTAGAGAGAAAGAGAGAAAGAGAATTAGAGAGAGAGTGAGAGAGAAAGTGTGAGAGAGATAGAGAGAGAGAAAGAGATATAGAAAAGAGAGAGAGAGAGAGAGAGAGAGAGAGAGAGAGAGAGAGAGAATGATTCCTAATAAACAATTGATAATTAGAGATAAAAAAATGGAATTAAAAAATAACTTCACAATGTAACATTTGAAATTTAATTTATCATTTTAAAACATTCCAATACGCACTTGAAAATGAGCCCGGCAGACAGACAGACTTTGTATGTTTATTTAGATTGAGTTTTTGTGCGAAAGTATACGAAAAGATAGAAAGTAAGTTCAGCTACATTCGAAAATGTTGGCATGAAATTCACAGGATGATCTCTTTTGCGCATGACACTGAATTGTATTAAAAATGAGAATCCGAAAGACACACAGACGGATTTCATTATTGAGAGCGGCTCTCGTTCAAAAATAACTTGAGAAAGAGAGAGCAATTCCAACATATTCTCAAAACGCTTTTATTATTAACTAGTGTACGCGGCCCGTCAAAGATGACGGCTATATATTTAAAAATTTACATGTTTTTATATATATATACTGTATATATATATAAATATAAATATATATGAATATATATATATATATATATATATATATATATATATATATATATATATACATTTGCACTTTACTCTAACAAGGATCACATGACGTAATATACATCAAAAGCCAGTATCAAATAATGAAATATTTCAGTATCTAGCGCTTTCGTGCATTTTGATACACACTTATTCCGGGTACAATGTATATATATATATATATATATATATATATATATAGAGAGAGAGAGAGAGAGAGAGAGAGAGAGAGAGAGAGAGAGATACCCTGATACGTCTTGAGTACGTAAATCCTTTTTCGCATGTGAGCGTGTAATACAGTCCATTTCACATGGTGTTCTCTCGCATATCTGAGCGATGACTCTTGCGTAAGGAACGCTGTTCTCACTGCCCTAAATTACTTCATTGCATCTTGCTATTTCTGATGCAGAGAAAAGTTGTATTTATTCTATAACGGAGAGGGGCCATATTCATTTTCGAACTTGAGCAAAGTAAACAATAACGAAGAGGGACCATATTATTCATTTGCGAACGTGATTAAATATAGCAAATAGGGGTCATATTATTCATTTTATTGAACTTGAGCCAAAAAAAAAAAAAACACACAGTGGCAAATAGGGGCCATATTTTTTCTGGAATTAAGCAAAAAAAATTCTTCAATAATGAAGAGGGGCCTAATTATTCCTTTTCGAAATTAAGCAAAAACAAAGAAACAATAGCAAATAGGAACATATCTTTATTTTCGAAATTAAGCAAAAACAAAAATATGGGCCATATTTTTCCTTTTCGAAAAAAAAGCTATAAAAAACACAATTGCAGATAGGAGCCATATTATTCATTTTCGAAATAAAAAAAAAAAGAAAAAAAAGTAATAACGAAGAGGGGTCATATTATTCATTTTCCATCTAAAGCAAGAAAAGATACAATAACGAAGAGGGGCCATATTATTCATTTTCCATCTAAAGCAAGAAAAGATACAATAACGAAGAGGGGCCATATTATTCATTTTCGAAATTCAGTAAACGAAAAGAAATCCACGATAGTCTACAATGAATTAGTTCCCTTACTAAATGACTTTCTCTTTTTATAGAAACCCTTGAATGTGGGACCTACGTAGTTCCGCTCTGTTTCCCCTAAATAGGTCTTGAGTGGTGGCGAAGATGATGATGACTGGTTTCATTCTACCTGTCAAAGGAAGTCTTGAAATAGTTACTAGGTCGGTTACTTGGAAAAAGAGAAAACGACGTACTTTATACTTACCCTAAATTACCTTCAAATGGTCGCGAATTTACTTATGTGTTTCTGCTTGTTGATTGTTCGAATTTTTTTCCCCTATCGTCTCTTTTGCGCTTTCACTATGTTTACAAATATATATTTTTATATTTTTGTGTTATAAAATCTTGTCCTCTTTAAGTATCGTTAACTGCATTGCCCTTTGTGCTTACTTTTGACCTAATGACCTGTTATTATTATTATTATTATTATTATTATTATTATTATTATTATTATTATTATTTGCTTAGCTACAACTCTAGTTGGAAAAGCTGGATGCTATAAGCCCAGGGGATCCAACAGGTAAAAATAGCCCAGTGAGGGAAGGAAACAAGGAAATATATAAACTGCAAGAGAAGTAATAGCAATAAAAATAAAACATTTTAAGATAATTAACAAAATTAAATTAGATCTATCATATATAAACTATGAAAACAAGATAGAAAGAGCGTACCCAAGTTAACCCTCAAGCAAAAGAACTCTAATTCAAGACAGTGGAAGGCCATGGTACAGAGGCTATGGCACTACCCAAGACAAGAGAACAATGGTTTGATTTTGGAGTGTCCTTCTCCTAGAAGAGCTGCTTACCATAACTAGAGTCTCTTCTACCCTTACCAAGAGGAAAGTAGTCACTGAAAAACTACATTGCAGTACTTAACCCCTTGATTGAAGTAGTACTGTTCGGTAATCTTAGTGTTGTCAGGTGTATGAGGACAGAGGGGAATGGGAAAAGAACAGACCAGACCATTCGGTGTATGTGTAGACAAAGAAAAAATGAGCCGTAACCTGAGAGAGGGATCCAATGTAGTATTGCCTGGCCAGTCAAAGGATCCAATAACTCTCTAGTGGCAGTATCTCAACCTACTACCAACGCCTTTGGCCATTTTTCAGCAACACGTGATTTCTTTATTTCACAGGTTTATTTCTCCTCTTATATCTGGCCTGAAGACTGACATTTTGATATATAAAATTTCATTGTAAAGTTTTGCTTGTGTCTAAGTTAGTTTATGTAGACTCCGTCGTTCGATTGAAAAGGGATGTTGGTAAAAAAACGTAAGGGGCAGACCTTCCTGTCTTATTTGCCATATTTTCACTTCATAACAGAAATTGTAAGAAAAATTTTAAGTAGATGTATTCGGTATTTTACAGGGTAAGTAGTTAACCAAGATCAAGGAGAGAGAGAGAGAGAGAGAGAGAGAGAGAGAGAGAGAGAGAGAGAGAGAGAGAGAGGGGTAAATTAGGCCCTAAAATCTCATACATCTTGGATTGATGAAGCGAAAACCGTCTCATTTATCAACCCACGAAATATTTTTTTTTTTCATATTCTTAATTCTTTTGTTCACTCCTTATCTTTCTCATTTTTATTTGTCTAATTTTTTCTATGTTCTTCACCTCCTCTCCTCCTTTCCCCCCTTTTTCTTTCTTAATTTTCCATCATTCTATTGCCATTTATACATTGCTATCTTCTCTTTCTCCTCGTTTCTTCCTCTTCTTCTTCATGCTCTTTCGTCTCATCTTTCTTATCCTTCTCCGTACTTTCCCTCCCATCCCATTATTCCTTAACTTCCTCTTCCTCCTCATCTTCCTGCAATTTTTCATCTTCCTCCTCTTTCTTCGTCCTCCTCCTTTTCCAATCCCTCCTACTCCTTCTTCTCCATTCTTCTCATCATCATCATAATCCTCCACCTCTTCCTCTTCCAATCCCTCCTCTTCCTCCTCATCATCCTTCTTCTCTTCCTCTTCCAATCTCTCCTCTTCCTCCTCATCATCATCCTCCTCTTCCTCTTCCAATCTCTCCTCTTACTCCTCATCATCATCCTCCTCCTCTTCCCCTTCCAATCCCTCCTCCTCCTTCTTCTCCAATCTCTCCTCTTCCTCCAATTCCTCCTACTTCTCCAATCCCTCCTCTTCCTCCAATTCTTCCTCCTTCTCCAATCCCTCCTCCTCTTCCTCTTCCAATCCCTCCTTCCTCTCCAATCCTCCCTCCTCCTCATCATCATCCTTCATCCTCTTCCTCAAATCCCTCCTCTTCATATTCATCCTCCTCCTCTTCCTCGTCCAATCCCTCCTCTTCCTCCAATTCCTTCTCCTTTTCCAATCACTCCTCTTCCTCAATTTCTTCTCCTTCTCCAATCCCTCCTCTTCCTCCAATTCCTCCTCCTTCTCCAATCCTTCCTCCTCCTCCTCCTCCTCATCATCATCATCCTCCTCTTCCCCTTCCAATCCCTCCTCCTCCTTCTTCTCCAATCCCTCCTCTTCCTCCAATTCCTCCTACTTCTCCAATACCTCCTCTTCCTCCAATTCCTCCTACTTCTCCAATACCTCCTCTTCCTCCAATTCCTCCTACTTCTCCAATACCTCCTCTTCCTCCAATTCCTCCTCCTCTTCTTATTCCAATCCCTCCTCCTTCTCCAATCCCTCCTCCTCCTCATCATCATCCTTCATCCTCTTCCTCAAATCCCTCCTCTTCATCGTCTTCCTCCTTCTCCTCTTCCTCCAATTCCATCTCCTTTTCCAATCCCTCCTCTTCCTCCAATTTCTCCTCCTTCTCCAATCACTCCAATTCCTCCTCATCATCATCATCCTCCTCTTCCTCTTCCAATCCCTCCTTCTCATCATCATCATCCTTCATCCTCTTCCTCAAATCCCTCCTCTTCCTCATCATCCTCCTCCTCTTCCTCGTCCAATCCCTCCTCCTCCTCATCCTCATCCTCCTCCTCCTCTTCCTTGTCCAATCCCTCCTCCTCATCATCATCATCCTCCTCCTCCTCCTCATCATCATCCTCCTCCTCCTCTTCCTCGTCCAGTCCCTCCTCTTCCTCCAATCCCTCCTACTCGTCATCCTCCTCCTTCTCTTCCTCTTCCCTCATTACTCAAGCGAAAGAGTTCTCTCTCTCTCTCTCTCTCTCTCTCTCTCTCTCTCTCTCTGGTCGTTCATTTCCACCGTCAGCCATGAGGGGAGAAGGACTCGAGGACACCTTCCAGAGTAATGAAATATAATAATCATATTCGGATATTCATCGTGTGTGTCGGAATAGGAACCATCTTTTTTAAATGTCATTTTCCTTCAGCTTTATTCCATTTCTCACCTTGGCATCAGTTGCGAAATCATTTCGCAGATGTATGAAATCATTATTATTATTATTATTATTATTATTATCATTATTATTATTATTATTATTATTATCATTATTATTATTAACATTATTATTAACATTATTGTTGCTGTTTTTTTGTTGTTGTTGTTATTGTTTCTGATTGTATTCCATTCAGACAAATAGCAATTTCTAAAAGCATGCCAGGCTGCTCAACTAGAAATAGATATATGATAATAAGGAAAAAACCTATTTATATATAGATATTTGTGTATATGTACATACTATAAATACAGGGAGAGACAGAGATACTCTTACACACACACACACACACACATATATATATATATATATATATATATATATATATATATATATATATATAATACAGTTCGAAGTTTAGAGAGTAATAAAGATGATCAAATTGAGAGAGAGAGAGAGAGAGAGAGAGAGAGAGAGAGAGAGAGAGAGAGAGAGAGAGAGAGAGAGAGAGAGCTTTGTGTAAGTTCATCAATCCTCTAATATTCTGAAACTTTGGTGCACAGGAGGTTTCATCCATGACTCAGCAGTAAAAGAATGATTGTAATAAGTTTCCTTACTAAGTGGTACATCATGTATCTAGCAGACAGTCAACTGTTGTGGAATTAAGCTAATTTCAAGTGACTTACTCTCCAGTATCTGGGGAGAATAACAGAAATATCTTGACGATCTGGTTGACTTGAGTTCGAGACCCGCTCAAGCTCGATAGTTTCTTGTTGTGTCTGCAACATTACCGTCCTTGCGAGCTATGGATGGTGTGTTTGGGGGACCCTATACGTCTACCCGCTGAGTCATCAGCAGCCATTGCCTGGTCCTCGCTGGTTCTAGCCTGGGTGGAGAGGGGGCTTGGGTTCTGATCATATGTATATATGGTCAGTCTTTAGGACATTGTCCCTTGCCTCTGCCATTCATGAGCGGCCTTTAAACCTTTAAATATAACCATTATGCAAAAACCTAAAATTCTTGCAAGTTTTTTCTCGTAGTTTAAAGGTTTAAATGCCATTCTTAAATGACAGAGGCAAGGGACAGTGACATTGCCCCAACAAGCATGACAATGCCCTAGAGATTGACCATATATACATATGATCAGCGCCCATGCTCTCTCTCTCCGCCTAAGCTAGGACCAGGGAGGGCCAGGTAATGGCTGCTGATTATGCAGCAGGTAGACCTGTAGGCTCCACGAAACTCCCCATTCTTAGCTCACAAGGAGGGTGAAGTTCCAGCCACCAAATGAACTAACGAGTTTGAGCTGGACTCGAACCCATGATATATATATATATATATATATATATATATATATATATATAAGTTTTTATTCCTTTTGGATAGAGTAGCACCAAAACGGTCGAACCTTCCAATTTCTCACAAATTTTCAGAAGTGTTGATGCTTGCCCCATGTCTGGCTATCACCAAACAGAGACGTTACGAATAAGGTCACATCAAAATTCCTTTTTTTTTTTCTTTTTTTTTTCTTTTTTTTTTAATGGGATTCTTCTCCAGCTTTTAATTAAGCCCGGGATACTTCAGAGTAAATCGTCATGACGTCTTTTTTGACGAAAGAGGAAGATCATCTTCCAGGGAAGGAGTGAGTACGAGGCCGGATGTGCTAAATAATTGGTTTTCAGTTCAGTCAGTGAAGTTATTCTTCATTTTTTTTTATTTGCTTAGTCCTGTATATATATATATATATATATATATATATATATATATATATATATATATATATGTATATATATATATATATATATATATATATATATATATATGTATAATGATAATAATTTTATTTATCTTTTGTATGTATAATTTTCTTTTGACTGGACAGACAGTACAACATTGGATCCCTGTCTCTGGTTACGGCTCATTTTCCCCTTGCCTACACATACGGCAAAAAGTCCTATTCTTTCCACATTCTCCTCTGTTCCCATACATCTGACAACGCTGAGATTACCAAACAATTCTTCTTCGCTCATGAGGTTAACTACTGCGCTATAATTGTGCACTGGCTACTTTCCTCTTGGTAAGGGTAGAAGAGACTCTTTAGCTGTGGTAAGCAGCTCTTCTAGGAGGAGGACACTCAAAATTAAACCATTGTTCTCTAGTCTTGGGTAGTGCCATAGCCTCTGTACCATGGCCTTCCACTGTCTTGGGTTAGAGTTCTCTTGCTTAATAATACAATCGGGCACGCTGTTTTATCTTATTTCTCTTCTTTTTGTTTAAGTTTTTATAGTTTATATATGAGAGATATAATTTAATTTTGGTACTGTCCTCAAAAAAAAATTTTTTTAATGTATTACTTCTCTTGTAGTTTATTTATTTCCTTGTTTCCTTTCCTCACTGGGCTAATTTTATTTATTGGGACCCTTGGGCTTATATTATCTTGCTTTTCCAACTAGGAATGTAGCTTTCCTTATAATAATATGTATATAAAGATATATATATATATATATATATATATATATATATATATATATATATATATATATATATGACTTCATGTGTCTCTCTTTTTCATTTTATTCTCGCGAAGAAGGCTATGAATAGCATAATATTTTCCTTATTTGACCTTTTATTACTCCAATTAATATTTCTCGTGCATTAAAAATCCTATGATTTTTTATAAATCTCAGCAAATAGATATTGTTACGTATTTCAGAAATGAAACATTTCATCTTTATATTTCCTGTTTCTCACAGTTTTCCAAATTACTTTTCTTTTTCATTTAGAATGTCGATAATTTTTTCTCGTATCTGCGTTGTTCATTAACAGTATCAACGGCGTTATTTCGAATGAATAAATGTATAAAAGCCAATACATTTACGTTGTTCCATGGATGATTTACAGGTTTAAAGGCCACTCATGAATGGCAGGGGCAAGGGACAGTGACATTGCCCTTTCGAGCAGGACAATGCCCTAGAGATTGACCATATACATGATCAGCGCCTAAGACACCTCTCCACCCAAGCGAGAACCAAGGAGGGTCAGGTATTCGCTGCTGATGACTCACCAGATAGACTTATAGGCTCCCCCTAACCCCCCATCGTTAGCTCACAATGATGGTGAGGTTACAGGGACAAAAGAAACTAATGGGTTTGAGCGGGACTCGTACCCCCGTCTGGCGTTCACCTGTCACTCCAACCGACCCAACATAATAGCAGTCAGTCACTCCCATTGCAATGGAACTTTCCCATTCCTGTTTTGTAAACATCGACCACATTAGCACACTGTATAGAACGTTCATGAATGCCATCATGTCATTAGCATATTGCTGTGAAGGCCTCATAACTGGAGCATTGAAGCCCATTGTTTAAATGTTATTGTAACTATGGACATAATTCGCTATTATTCCATGCAACTGTAAAAGTGAGTCCAGCGTGTATAAACCTAAATTGGCACCATACAATTACTGTGCTGGTTATTAATTGGGTGAAAAACTTGTATACAGTGAACCGTTGGCCGGTTGCCACTTGCACCAGACCGCCAAAGTCCTAATAGATTATGTAAAAATAAACTTACTATAACCCGTTGTCGCTTGCACCAGAACGCTAAAGTTTTGATAAATTATGTAAAAATAAACTTACTGTAACCAGTTGCCGCTTGCACCAGACCGCCAAAGTTCTAATAAATTATGTAAAAATAAACTTACAATAACCCGTTGCCGCTTGTCCCAGACCGCCAAACTTTTTCTTAAGTTTCCATTGAGCCTTTTATTTCAAAACTTGGACTGCTTAAACTCTTACCATAATTGCCGCTTACAACAGACCGCCAGTGCTCGTCGCAAGTTTCCAATTTTTTGGGGAAGTATTATTTCTAAACTTTGTGTCAACTCTCATCATGGTCCTTAGACTATTCAAGCTTAAGACCGGCTTGAGCGTATTACAACCAATCTGAGTACCTTAAGCAATAGAGGAAGGAAGCATTATAGTCAGATCATTATAGTTGTATTTATTCATGTGCAATACATGAAGACCAGTTACACTGCTTAATCAATAATAAAGTTTTTTTTTTCCTTTTTTTTAGAGAGAGAGAGAGAGAGAGAGAGAGAGAGAGAGAGAGAGAGAGAGATTAAATTGAAACAGTTGCAGTAAGTAACCCAAATACAGAAGTCAGGTAAATTCCGACTATAGTTAAGTTTATATATATGTACATTTATATATATGTGTGTATATATATATATATATATATATATATATATATATATATATATATATATATATATATATATATATATATATATATATATATATATATATATACAGAGAGAGAGAGAGAGAGAGAGAGAGAGAGAGAGAGAGAGAGAGAGATTAAATTGAAACAGTTGCAGTAAGTAACCCAAATACAGAAGTCAGGTAAATTCAGACTATAGTAAAGTTTACATATATATATATATATACGTATATATATATATATATATATATATATATATATATATATATATATATATATATATATATGTATGTATACATATATATATATATATATATATATATATATATATATACAGAGAGAGAGAGAGAGAGAGAGAGAGAGAGAGAGAGAGAGAGAGAGAGTAAATTGAAACAGTTGCAGTAAGTAACCCAAATACAGAAAAGTCATAGGTATTTTCGGACTGTAGTAAAGTTTTTCTTTATATATATATATATATATATATATATATATATATATATAGAGAGAGAGAGAGAGAGAGAGAGAGAGAGAGAGAGAGAGAGAGAGAGAGAGAGAGAGAGAGAGAGAGAGAGAGTAAATTTAAGCAGAGCACAATAGAATGAAATTCCCGTTGTGAAAGTCGCAAACCCTATTGTAGCTGTTAACATCCGTGACACGTTGAAACGCATCTTTTTGAGGGTGAACCAGATCAACAGCCCGCTTATATTTTCGCCTATTCCTGCTAGCGCCGGTCTCTGCTATTCTTTATTGGCTACTCCTGCTAGCGCCGGCCTCTGCTATTCTTTATTGGCTACTCCTGCTAGCGCCGGCCTCAGCTATTCTTTATTGGCTTCTCCTGCTAGCGCCGGCCTCAGCTATTCTTTATTGGCTACTCCTGCTAGCGCCGGCCTCTGCTATTCTTTATTGGCTACTCCTGCAAGCGCCGGCCTCTGCTATTCTTCATTGGCTACTCCTGCTGGCGCCGGCCTCTGCTATTCTTCATTGGCTACTCCTGCTGCCGCCGGCCTCTGCTATTCTTCATTGGCTACTCCTGCTGGCGCCGACCTCTGCTATTCTTCATTGGCTACTCCTGCTAGTGCCGGCCGCCGACCTCTGCAATTCTTTGTTGGCTACTGCTGCTGCTGGCGCCGGCCTCTGCTATTCTTTGTTGGCTACTGCTGCTGCTGGCACCGGCCTCTGCTATTCTTTGTTGGCTACTGCTGCTGCTGGCGCCGGCCTCTGCTATTCTTTGTTGGCTACTGCTGCTGCTGGCCCCGGCCTCTGCAATTCTTTGTTGGCTACTGCTGCTGCTGGCGCCGGCCTCTGCTATTCTTTGTTGGCTACTGCTGCTGCTGGCGCCGGCCTCTGCAATTCTTTGTTGGCTACTGCTGCTGCTGGCGCCGGCCTCTGCTATTCTTTGTTGGCTACTGCTGCTGCTGGCGCCGGCCTCTGCAATTCTTTGTTGGCTACTGCTGCTGCTGGCGCCGGCCTCTGCTATTCTTTGTTGGCTACTGCTGCTGCTGGCGCCGGCCTCTGCAATTCTTTGTTGGCTACTGCTGCTGCTGGCGCCGGCCACTGCTATTCTTTGTTGGCTACTGCTGCTGCTGGCGCCGGCCTCTGCAATTCTTTGTTGGCTACTGCTGCTGCTGGCGCCGGCCTCTGCAATTCTTTGTTGGCTACTGCTGCTGCTGGCGCCGGCCTCTGCAATTCTTTGTTGGCTACTGCTGCTGCTGGCGCCGGCCTCTGCAATTCTTTGTTGGCTACTGCTGCTGCTGGCGCCGGCCTCTGCTATTCTTTGTTGGCTACTGCTGCTGCTGGCGCCGGCCTCTGCAATTCTTTGTTGGCTACTGCTGCTGCTGGCGCCGGCCTCTGCAATTCTTTGTTGGCTACTGCTGCTGCTGGCGCCGGCCTCTGCAATTCTTTGTTGGCTACTGCTGCTGCTGGCGCCGGCCTCTGCAATTCTTTGTTGGCTACTGCTGCTGCTGGCGCCGGCCTCTGCTATTCTTTGTTGGCTACTGCTGCTGCTGGCGCCTGCCTCTGCAATTCTTTGTTGGCTACTGCTGCTGCTGGCGCCGGCCTCTGCAATTCTTTGTTGGCTACTGCTGCTGCTGGCGCCGGCCTCTGCAATTCTTTGTTGGCTACTGCTGCTGCTGGCGCCGGCCTCTGCTATTCTTTGTTGGCTACTGCTGCTGCTGGCGCCGGCCTCTGCAATTCTTTGTTGGCTACTGCTGCTGCTGGCGCCGGCCTCTGCTATTCTTTGTTGGCTACTGCTGCTGCTGGCGCCGGCCTCTGCTATTCTTTGTTGGCTACTGCTGCTGCTGGCGCCGGCCTCTGCTATTCTTTGTTGGCTACTGCTGCTGCTGGCGCCGGCCTCTGCTATTCTTTGTTGGCTACTGCTGCTGCTGGCGCCGGCCTCTGCTAGTCTTCGTTGGCTACTGCTGCTGCTGGCGCCGGCCTCTGCTAGTCTTCGTTGGCTACTGCTGCTGCTGGCGCCGGCCTCTGCTAGTCTTCGTTAGCTACTCCTGCTGCTGGCGCCAGCCTCTGCTAGTCTTCATTGGCTACTCCTGCTGGCGCCGGCCTCTGCTATTCTTTATTGGCTACTCCTATTGGCTACTCCTGCTGGCGCCGACCTCTGCTATTCTTTATTGGCTACTCCTGCTGGCGCCGGCCTCTGCTATTCTTTATTGGCTACTCCTGCTGGCGCCGGCCTCTGCTATTCTCTATTGGCTACTCCTGCTGGCGCCGGCCTCTGCTATTCTCTATTGGCTACTCCTGCTGGCGCCGGCCTCTGCTATTCTCTATTGGCTACTCCTGCTGGCGCCGGCCTCTGCTATTCTCTATTGGCTACTCCTGCTGGTGCCGGCCTCTGCTATTCTCTATTGGCTACTCCTGCTGGCGCCGGCCTCTGCTATTCTCTATTGGCTACTCCTGCTGGCGCCGGCCTCTGCTAGTCTTCATTGGCTACTCCTGCTGGCGCCGGCCTCTGCTATTTTTCATTGGCTACTCCTGCTGGTGCCGGCCTCTGCTAGTCTTCATTGGCTACTCCTGCTGGCGCCGGCCTCTGCTATTCTTTATTGGCTACTCCTATTGGCTACTCCTGCTGGCGCCGGCCTCTGTTATTCTTTATTGGCTACTGCTGCTGCTGGTGCCGGCCTCTGCTATTCTTTATTGGCTACTCCTGCTGGCGCCGGCCTCTGCTATTCTTTATTGGCTACTCCTGCTGGCCCCGACCTCTGCTATTCTTTATTGGCTACTCCTGCTGGCGCCGGCCTCTGCTTTTCTTTATTGGCTACTCCTGCTGGCCCCGGCCTCTGCTATTCTTTATTGGCTACTCCTGCTGGCCCCGGCCTCTGCTATTCTTTATTGGCTACTCCTGCTGGCCCCGGCCTCTGCTATTCTTTATTGGCTACTCCTGCTGGCCCCGGCCTCTGCTATTCTTTATTGGCTACTCCTGCTGGCCCCGGCCTCTGCTATTCTTTATTGGCTACTCCTGCTGGCCCCGGCCTCTGCTATTCTTTATTGGCTACTCCTGCTGGCCCCGGCCTCTGCTATTCTTCATTGGCTACTCCTGCTGGCCCCGGCCTCTGCTATTCTTCATTGGCTACTCCTGCTGGCCCCGGCCTCTGCTATTCTTCATTGGCTACTCCTGCTGGCCCCGGCCTCTGCTATTCTTCATTGGCTACTCCTGCTGGCCCCGGCCTCTGCTATTCTTCATTGGCTACTCCTGCTGGCCCCGGCCTCTGCTATTCTTCATTGGCTACTCCTGCTGGCCCCGGCCTCTGCTATTCTTCATTGGCTACTCCTGCTGGCGCCGGCCTCTGCTATTCTTTATTGGCTACTCCTGCTGGCCCCGGCCTCTGCTATTCTTTATTGGCTACTCCTGCTGGCGCCGGCCTCTGCTATTCTTTATTGGCTACTCCTGCTGGCCCCGGCCTCTGCTATTCTTTATTGGCTACTCCTGCTGGCGCCGGCCTCTGCTATTCTTCATTGGCTACTCCTGCTGGCGCCGGCCTCTGCTATTCTTCATTGGCTACTCCTGCTAGCGCCGGCCTCTGCTATTCTTCATTGGCTACTCCTGCTATCGCCGGCCTCTGCTATTCTTCATTGGCTACTCCTGCTAGCGCCGGCCTCTGCTATTCTTCATTGGCTACTCCTGCTAGCGCCGGCCTCTGCTATTCTTCATTGGCTACTCCTGCTAGCGCCGGCCTCTGCTATTCTTCATTGGCTACTCCTGCTAGCGCCGGCCTCTGCTATTCTTCATTGGCTACTCCTGCTAGCGCCGGCCTCTGCTATTCTTCATTGGCTACTCCTGCTGGCCCCGGCCTCTGCTATTCTTCATTGGCTACTCCTGCTGGCGCTGGCCTCTGCTATTCTTCATTGGCTACTCCTGCTAGCGCCGGCCTATTCTATTCTTTATTGGCTATTCCTGCTGGCGCCGACCTTACTATTTTTTATTGGCTACTCCTGCTGGCGCCGACCTCTGCTATTCTTAATTTCCTATTCCTGCTAGCGCCGACCTTTACTATTCTTTATTGGCTATTTGTGCTAGCGCCGACCTCTACTATTCTTTATTAGCTATCCTTTATTTTCCATCCACATGGCGCTCTTAATCCTACTCCTTTGTTAATTATTATTCTTTATCAACTTTCCTCCCGCTATCTATCCACGGGGCCCTTTAAAACCTACTCCTTTATTATTTCACTTCCTAAACCCACTCCAACTTTTATTACCAGCTATCCAACAATCTCTTTGTACTAATGTATGCAACCCGTCAAACAATGACGGTGAAATATTCAGATAGATATTCACGCACATAGATTCATCCCTCCCCTAACTACAACACGGTAGTTTTGGCGATTTGTCGGTGAGTGTGGTACTCCCTCTCACCTGGGTATGACTACTCCTCTCCCACCTGCCCGAGGGACGAGGAGATACCTCAACTCATCTTTACCTATCCAGTTATCTTTAACTAGCCTTTAACTATAAGGACTATCCTGGCTCTTTCCCCGTTATCTATCCACTAATTTCTCCTTTTATTCTTCAGCTTATTCATCTATCCTCCATACCCAAGGATCCCACAACAATTATAAGTTTATGCTTTCTACCAATCCATCATTCGTTTGATAACTATCCACCGATCCCCTTCATCTATTCCATCAACCTCCATGTGACCCATAACCCTTCTGCCTATCCACCAATCATTGTATAGTATTCAATCCCTTTAACAATATACAAATCCTTTGTTACCGTAAAATTTCATCTATCCAATCATCCTTCTTATAATAACTGATTCTTTTGTTACCCTTAAATTTCATCTAGCCATCTATCCTTCTTATAATAACCGACTGTTTTGTTACCCTAAAATTTCATCTATCCATTTATCCTTCTTATAATAAC
>NC_090753.1:89705652-89710652 GCF_036898095.1 Palaemon carinicauda | reverse complement strand
CCAATTCAGCACTGATTCTGCTCCAATTCAGAGCTAATGCAGCGCTGCTCCTGCGCCAATTCAGCGCTGATCCTGATGCAATTTAGCACTGACTCTGCTCTAATTCAGCCCTGATTCTGCTCCAATTCAGTGCTGATTGTGCTGCAATTTACCGCTGATTTTGCTCCAATTCAGCCCTGATTCTGCATCAATTCAGCGCTGATTCTGATGCAATTTAGCACTGACTCTGCTCCCATTCAGCCCTGATTCTGCTCCAATTCAGCCCTAATTCTGCTTCAATTCAGCGCTGATTCTGCTGCAATTTAGCGCTGACTCTGCTCCAATTCAGCCTTGATTCTGCTCCAACTCAGCCCTGATTCTGCTCCAATTCAGCACTGATTCTGCTGCAATTTAGCGCCTACTCTGCTCCCATTCAGCCCCGATTCTGCTCCAATTCAGCCCTAATTCTGCTCAAATTCAGCCCTGATTCTGCTCCAATTCAGCACTGATTCTGCGCCAATTCAGCACCAATTAAGTGAATGCAGCACTGACTCATTGCGGTTTCAGCTCTGATTGAGCACCAACACAGCGCCGATTCAGCGCCAATTCTACGCCGAGTTGCATTATAACATAAGAAAACTCAAGACTTCTTTATTAATATGGAATTAATTAATTTATTATTATCAAATTACTTGATTATATCGTTTTAATTTATCAATATCAATTATTTGATTATTATGTCATCTATTATTCTTTCTTTTCCAATTTGACTACATGAATGATTAAAATGTTCTTTTTAAAAAAGATATTCAGTAAATTAAACAAATGTTAAACTTTGATATAAAACTAATTTGTTGATGTATCTTTTATGTACATAATTAAAACTTTCAAACTTCTAAACTCCTAATCACTTGTAAGATATTTTCGAATTGTAAGAAAAGAGACCGAGAACAATTGTTCACTTTTATTATCAAATATAATAATGAGGACTTTTTTAAATACGTTTTTGTAGGTTTATGTACATTAATTCATAAATTGAAATTGTAAACACTTTATAAGATTTTATTATTTTGTTAACTTTTTTTAGCAGATATTTTACAGAAACTTATGGAGAATTGTCATTATAGTTATTCCATATGACTGAACTATTCTAACGTTGTTACTGATCTGAAAATATCTTATAATTTCCTATCGTTCATTTTCTGTTTCCTTATTTCCTTTCCTCGTTAGATTCCTTTCTCTGTGAGAGCCCTAGGTCTTGAGGCATTCTGCTTTTCCAACCAGGGTTGTAGCTTGGCTATTAATAATTATGTTGATAAGGATGATAATAGTTTACTGAGACTTACACAACACTTTATATCATCTTTTCATGGTCTTTGTAATGTTTATACACTCACACACATAGATTATATATATATATATATATATATATATATATATATATATATATATATATATATATATATATAGGTAGTAGGTTGGCTAGGGCACCAGCCACCCGTTGAGATACTACCGCTAGAGAGTTATGGGGTCTTTTGACTGGCCAGATGGTACTACATTGGATCCTTCTCTCTGGTTACGGTTCTTTTTCCCCTTGCATACACACATCCACACTGAATAGTCTGGCCTATTCTTTACATATTCCCCTCTGTCTTTATACACCTGACAACACAGATTACCAAACAATTTTTCTTCACCCAAGGGGTTACTGCACTAATTATTCAGTGGCCACTTTCCTCTTGGTAAGGGTAAAAGAGATTCTAGCTATGGTAAGCAGCTCTTCTAAGAGGACACTCCAAAATCAAACCATTGTTCTCTAGTCTTGGGTAGTGCCATAGCCTCTGTACCATGGTTTTCCACTGTCTTGGGTTAGAGTTCTCTTGCTTGAGGGTACACTCGGGCACACTATTGTATCTTATTGTATTTTTCTTCCACTTTTTTTGTTAAAGTTTTTATAGTTTATATAGATATTTATTTTAATGTTGTTACTCTTCTTAAAATATTCTATTTTCCTTTTTTCCTTTCCTCACTCGGCTATGTTCCCTGTTGGAGCCTCTGGGCTTATAGCATCCTGCTTTTCCAACTAGGGTTATAGCTTAGCTAATAATATATATATATATATATATATATATATATATTTATATATATATATATTTATATATATGCATATATATATATATATATATATATATATATATATATATATATATATGTATATATATATATATATATATACATATATATATATATTGTCTTTTCATACCATTAAAACAAACTAAAGTTTCTTCTTTATTATAAAAATTCTTACAGAACTTATCGAACCAAACTTTAAATTAGATTTGGGATGAAAATGAAAGAAAATAAAAATATTCATAAAGTCTTTATTTCACGTTCTTCATTTACACAACATTACAACATTAATGTCAAAACTCGAAGGACATAAGTAATTGGAAGAAAAGATCGAAAGAAAAAATTAATCCAGGAAGTGGAAAGTTACATTAAGAAGTTGGAATAACTTCTCTTTTTAATGTTTACAAAACTTCGAAACGAATTGAAATTATATTCTTGGAGACTATATATCTCCAGTTCTTAGGTTAAGACACACACACAGGAAGATATATATATATATATATATATATATATATATATATATATATACATATATATATATGCATACATATATATATATATATATATATATATATATATATATATATATATATATATATATATGCATACTTATATATGATTATATATATACAGTATATATATGTATATATATGCATACATATATGTGTATATTTATACATATATATTGTATATGTATACATATATATGTATGTATATGTATATATATATATATATATATATATATAATATATATATATATATATATATGTATATATATATATATATATGTATATGTATATATATACAGTATATTGTATATGCATACGTACATACACACATACTTGCATATATATATATATATATATATATATATATATATATATTGATATATATTGATATATAAAGCGTTTTGGCCTGGCACACACTCTGCTTGTTTGTTTTTTATGTTAATAACATTTGTTCACTTAAAATTTGAACTTTGGTTTTCTCAATTAATTTCAACTTTTTTTGTCCTCTAAAACTGAACTTGTTTTTCATATTTAGAACTTATGTTGATTTCTGTTTTGGAAAACAATATCATATGATTTAATCTTTCTGTTTTTTATCATTTGATTCCTGGAATTTTAATCTAACCGTAATATTTTTGTTCGTAGAATTGTTATTTTCATTTTACAGAAGCATTTATTTTATTCAAGTTCAGCGAATTTTTGGCATATTATATTTTCATGTAAACACATTCAAAACATCAATTTCCACGAACTCTTCATATCCATTTTCAAATAAATTCCAATGTATTGAAATGACAGCAATATTTATATAATTATGAAGATAAAAAAAAATCAGTGTCATTCATAAAATATTAAGGACTTTTTTAAATAGATTTTAGTAGGATTGTCTATATTAATTCATAAATTGAAATTATGAACACATTATAAGATTTTATTGTTAAATTCGCTAACATTTTTCCAAAGATTTCACATGAACGTAAAGTGAATGTTCATATTAACAGAATTGTATGTTTACAATAATTACCAAGTGAACATTTGAATCATTTACATAATGTTAACAATATTATAAGAACATTGATTAGCAAATAAACATAGTAAAAAATAATATACAGGTAATTTTCAAGCTTTTAACATATAATAAAACGTTTATTAACATATAATAAAACGTTTATTAACATATTTGAAACGTTTCATATCAAGTAAATACTTGTGAATTTTCAGTTGAAATAACATCATCTTTCAGTACTGATAAACATTCAAATTAAGATTAACATTTACATGAATACATTGAAGATTTCCAACATTAATCACCCAGTGCAAACTTAGCATTAATTAAAGTAAATCTAAAATATGACAGGTAACTGTATATTATTTATTATTTATTACCAGACAAAAGCATGACATTCCAAAACGCTTGACCAACCGTATCACAGTCTGACTAGGTCACACATTCAAAACTTTGTATCATTTTATGTACACAACGTGTAGCGGACAAGTTCCACTGTTAGGTGTTGCCATTCGGTTGGCACTTGAAAAGGAATTAGTTACATTTATGAATTAAAGCCAACGGTGGTAAATATGTTGGGAAGTTTAGCTAGATATCATAATGATAATGATAATAATAATAATTTACGATCGTTGTTATTGTTATTATTATCAATTCCACTGTTAGATGTTGCCATTCAGTTGGAACTTGAAAAGGAATTAGTTACATTTATGAATTAAAACCACCGATGGTAAATATGTTTAGGAAGTATAGTCAGATATCCTAATAATGATAATAATAATAATAATAATAATAATAATAATAATCTACGATCGTTATTGTTATTATTATCAATAATGGAAATAATTTTTTTCCTGTAACTAATTATTCATCTTAAAGATACAAGAAAATTATAGGAGACAACATACAGTACACTAACATTATAACGAATACAGAAAAAAAGCATTCATTAAAAAAAAATCATAAGGCACTTTGGTTGCACATTTATAAATCTTGATTTACGAGGAAAAGGAAATAATCATATTTATATATACAAAAGTAAATATCAGTGAGAGAAGTCAGTTTCATCTCAGCTGACAAAAAAATAATCTAATTAAGTCAAAGTAAAGCATATGCTAATTTAATTATCATGTTGCACAATAAATAATCAGCCTTTTGCTCGAATACATAAGGTATGATTTTACGTGCAAACACGTGTCTGCGCATCGGCGCCGGTTAAACACGTTGCAAACGTGTTATACATAATCCAGTGAACAGTAATTTGCCATCAGGTCAGGAGCTGTTTACCCGACTTATCACTGCTCTGGGTTTGTTTGTGTTTGTTTGTGAATGCATGTAAGCCTGTTCTATGCGGTTATACTTGTGCATTGACTGTC
>NC_090753.1:89693152-89700652 GCF_036898095.1 Palaemon carinicauda | reverse complement strand
TTCCCCGCAATTTTAGACACAAAAGCTCATTATCATTGCCATTAATATTACCACAACACGAAGAGGTTGGAATCGTAAGCTTAGATCGAAAGTTACAACTCTCCATTGCGTCTGGAAAGTAAGTTCTCCAGTCTTTGCTATTTTTTTCAGGCAGAGAATCACATCGCCGGGAACACCACATAGTACCTGAAGATTGCTGTCATGACCACTGAAGCAATGGCAGACATTAGACGATCGGCCGGTCGGTTGATTACTCCAATGTTGTTGTCATCCTCAGGTTCAGAAGAATCAGAGTCAGAGTCCTTGGATAGAGACTGTGGGTGGAAGGCACTGTCAATGTATGGCTCTGTTGGGATTTCAGTGGTTGGTATCTCCGTTGTAGGGGTTGTAGTAGGTGGTTCTGTTGTTGTAGGAGGTGGTGTGGTGGTTGTGGTAGTGGTTGTGGTGGTGGTTGTGGTAGTTGTAGTGGTGGTTGTGGTGGTGGTTGTCGTGGTAAGCTCGTACAGGGTGCTTGATGTTGATGGCATTTCAGTCACTTCCGTTCCGTTGGCAATGTAGTAATATCGGTTATACACAGCTGTTACCCCCACAAGAGCTTCGTGGATGTGGAGAGAGAAGATGCTCCTCGCTTGCTTGGTGCCGTCACCATAATGAGCAGTGAGAATTCCAGAATAAGGTGCCTCAAAGTGCCTCGTTGTTCCTTCTAGGGTTACTTCAACTCCAATACCAGGAGGGAGCTTATGAATAAGTGTTACCGTGTCAACTCGGGCCAAAGAGTTATCAATGCCCCACATAAGAGACATGGGAGTACCAGGAGAAGGCATAGCAACTGGAGCATCCTTTGGGTTTGTGATTATAGCTCTTAGAGCAGTGACAGTGCCCTTTACGCGTCCCCAGTATTGCTTTTCCCGGACTTCATAAGTCACCAGTTCGGAGACATTCTGTTCGACCTCACCATTGTTTTCCATTGTGACTTTTTTTAGAGTGACCATGGATTCATTCAGCAACACACGAGCATCATCTAAAACAATGTTATCCAGAGAATAGCTGGAAGGTTCTTCTTCTACCAGGAGGTAAGCTTTCTCCACTCGTATCGTGGAAGTACCATTTAGAAGCCATGCCTTTCTAAAGCGCTGATTGGGACCAACGTGCCCTGGGATCATAGGCGCGTCTGGATCTGAGCTGAAGGGTGCCATAGCCAGCATCAGGTCTGGCGTGAGGACAGCTTTTTCTGGTTTGGCTCTATACTTGTCCCAGGGCATCAGATGAAGCCTCGCTGATCCGTTAAGGGAGACGAGGATGTCGAATCGTTCCAGGTTGTAAGCTTTTCCAAGGAAAGGCACCATGCAGGTACCATCATCCTGAAGAGCTCCTGGCACGTACTGGCCCCGGTGCCTCCCTCGACACCAGTAGGGTCCTAAGGGGTTCTCCAAAGTAATTGGCACGGCGTGTTCAGGAGTCTTGGTTGTTTCTCCCTTAACCCAGGCCAGTGTTGAGGATGTTACCTGCGACCCACCGTCGGCTCCCCATAGCTTAGCCATGTCTATGGTGGCGAGAGCCATATTCACATATGCCACCGTCAGGAGGATTCTGAAACAAGAAGAATAAATGAATTAGGTTTTGCGTTAACCAAATTATAAACATTTAGTTATTCAAACAATAATAATACGTAATGTAACTGTCTTTGATGAAAATAACCGTACTGAATTACATTTATGAAAACCTTTTTAAAATTTATGGTATCATTACTCTTTGATCTTTTATGGTCTAAGAAATGTAACATTGATATTACTATTTCTTGATCTCTTCTAAAGCAATTCCCATCAAAAAGGAAAGGCAGATATAACTAGACTCTGTAGTTCATAAACATCAAGAAACATTCTATAAAGTTAAGTTACTTCTCGTTTTATCATATCTTTTACGCAATGTTTTGATATAGAAAAAAAATATTATTTTATTGCCTCACAATTTCCTTGATTATATACTTATGTGACTCAACAATTACAACTAAAATAATAACAATAATCCTTCCCTATATAGTAAAGAGCAAGTGTCTAGCCATATATATAAATACATTTCTTTCTGTCACACTGAATGCATGACTACTCGGTCTCTCCCCATCCCTCTTGTAGGGAGGACATGGAGTGGTCATACCCAGGTGAGATGAGATACCCCAAGAGGTACACTCGGAAACCACAATCTCCCACAAATTGCCGAACTAGCGGGTTGTAGTTATACAAGGGGAGGGGGTGGGAGGGGTTCTATCTATTTGGGTGCGCGTGAGTGTATATCTATCTAAAAATTTAGCCGTAATTGTTAACAGGTCGCGTACACTTGCAATAATAATGATAGATGTAAATAGCTCATAATAGCACGAATCTAAATTAGGGGATGAAATCTGCATTAATATTTCAAAATGTATTATATATTATAGTACAAATTGAACTCGGTTCTCCTTTACAACCATATTTAGATTTGTTTGAATTTATAATACATCTTACAGAATATTAATAATAACATTAACAGTAATCATCAATTTCTATATGATACTGATGCTGTTGCCGTCTTAGGGTTGTGGTGGGTGACGTGGTAATGTCCCTGACGGGTGATCGCCAGACTGGGGTTCGAGTCGCCCTCAAACTCGTTAGGGTCTTTGGTCGCTACAACCTCCCCATCCTTGTGAGCTAAGGATGGCGGGGGGTGCGGTTTGAGGGAGCCAATAGATCTATCTGCTAACTCATCAGCAGCCATTGCCAGGCCCTCCTTGGTCCTAGCTTAGGTGGAGAGGGGGTTTGGGCGCTGATCATATGTATAAATGATCAGTCCCTAGGGCATTCTCTTGCTTGATAGGGCAATGTCGTTACAATCTATATAAGTAAATCAACTTTTATTATGAAGGAGGAAAAGTCATTTGAATAACTATTTGCAAAATTTCCAGTAGAGAGAGAGAGAGAGAGAGAGAGAGAGAGAGAGAGAGAGATATGAAACCCACTCATCATCAATCACAAGCACCCCGTCAGCACTTGAAGAAAAAAATATCCAATATTTACTCCCCTGACCCCTTTAAGAAGCATTAAGGAGCACTCTAGCCGGATCGTTTCAAACTCTCCTCTTCCACATTTCCCGCGACTGTCAAGAATGTGCCCGGCGAGGGAATGATTGGAAATGCGCCTGGCGAAGGAGGAATGGTCTGAAATATGCCTGAGAGGGAATAATCGAAAAAGGGAGGAGGAATGTTCTGAAATACGCGTGAAAGGGGATGATTGAAAATGTGATAGGAAAATGAATAGTGTGAAATAGCCTTGGCGTTTGCTAGATATATTACAAAGTGGAATTGTACAGAATATAAGAGGGAGGTTTGATCTAGAATATACCAATCAGGGGAGTGACAAGAATATAAGTGGCTCTAAGATATGTATAAAACGAGGTTGGATATTCTCAAGAACGTACCTGTGAGGTGATGGGTTAAAATAGACCATAAATGTACCAGACGAACGAAAGAAATTACTAGAAATGATAAAGGAGAACTGAAAATCCAATCTCTCTCTCTCTCTCTCTCTCTCTCTCTCTCTCTCTACTGCGAATATTTTTCTTGGATTTTTTCATCCCCACAAGCAGACCTTTAGCGATTGGCTGGCTGTGAAGAGGGAGTGAAGGATTTTGAGGTTTTCGAAATCTTATTGGGTTCGGAAAGATCAGGAGAAGAAGAAGAAGGAGGAGGAGGAGGAGTAGGAGGAGAAGGAGGAGGAGAAAAAGAAGGAGGAGGAGGAGGAGGAGGAGGAGGAGAATATAAAAAACTGGATAAAGAGAAGACAGGCAGAGAGATTATTTCAGAGATATGAATATGCCCAAAAGCAGAAAAAATATATATCTTACTTTTAACACAAGTAATTTCATTTTTTATGTTATTATTTCAAATAAGGTAACCCCAAGAGATATCAAGTGACGAGACGTGACAGGTAAGCAGTTACACCCTGTTCATGAGGGCTTTCAAATGGTTCTTCTAAAGCAGTGGAGAGAGAGAGAGAGAGAGAGAGAGAGAGAGAAGAAGAAGAAGAAGAAGAAGAAGAAGAAGAAGAAGTTAACAGGAGAGAGAAAAGAAAACGAGAGAGAGAGAGAGAGAGAGAGAGAGAGAGAGAAAAGAAAACAGGAAAGAGAAAAGGGAACGAGAGAGAGGGAAAAAAACAGGAAAGAGAAAAGGAAAAGAGAGAGAGAGAGAGAGAGAGAGAGAGAAGAAGAAGAAGAAGAAGAAAATAGGACAGAGAAAAGGGAACGAGAGAGAGAAAAAAAAACAGGAAAGAGGAAAGGAAATGAGAGAGAGAGAGAGAGAGAGAGAGAGAGAGAGAGAGATCTGATAATTATTCGGGTTTCGCACCAATAGTGAGATCCTCCTTTATGTAATTATCATATATATGATAATATACCTTTGGACTTTCAAAGTGAAGCTGCCTTCGGATTATTTTCAAATATGGCGACTGATATGCGTAAAAACGTCTGCCCGTCCATTATGATTATGTTTTGATTGACATTTTTATTCCAGCCAGACATTTTCTCATCTATTTCTTGGGTGTGGAACTACAGGTGACTTTGGCTTTGTAAAATTAAAAGAAAATATGTTTTGCTGACGTAAGGGTTTTTCGTTATGTTTTGCTAGAGATGTTCATAGGGAAATTTTGAGAATATTTGTTATTTTTTTATTGAATGAATTGATATTATTTTGGTATTTTACGTAACTTTTAAGAGTGATATGAAGAAAGAACTTAACATCTGCTACGCAAAATATTAGAAACATCTACATTTTGTCGGGTATATATATATATATATGTGTGTGTGTGCGTGTGTGTCTGTATATATATATATATATATGTGTGTGTGTGTGTGTGTCTGTGTGTCTGTATATATATATATATAGAGAGAGAGAGAGAGAGAGAGAGAGAGAGAGAGAGGTATGTATATATACATACGTGCGTATCTAATAAAAGATAATTTTGATCCATTGTCCAAGACATAATGGTATAAATAACTTATAACGACAGATTTAGAATTAGAAAGAGAGAGGGAGAAAGAGAAAGTGACGGACGCAAACATATCCGAATACCATACCAATCCCATTTGAACCTAAAGAGAGAGAGAGAGAGAGAGAGAGAGAGAGAGAGAGACGCTCTTATATAAAATATGACTAAACAATGAGGGTTATGTTTCTGCGCGACCTATAATCTTAGAAATGAATCAAATATGTAAGACATTCCAAGGAATAGTAAGGTTCAGGAGAAATAGTCTTAATTTAATCGTTTATCAATCTGTTGTTATTATTATTATTATTATTATTATTATTGTTATTATTATTATTATATTTATTATTATTATTATTAAGCCTTTGACCTGAAACTCGTACGTTTTTTGCTTTAATATGTAAATTATATATATATATATATATATATATTTATATATATGTGTGTATATATGTGTAGATACATACATACATACACACACACACTCATATATATATATATATATATACTGTATATATATTTACATATATATATATATATATATATGTGTATATCTTTGTATGTATATGTATATATATAAATATATATATATATATATATATATACATATGTATATATAAGAATATATATGTCTATATACATGTATATTTATATATATATATATATATATATTTATATATATATATATATATATATGAATATCTGTGTATATATATATGTATATATAGATATTATATTTATATATATATATATATATATATAGAGAGAGAGAGAGAGAGAGAGAGAGAGAGAGAGAGAGAATCCGGTATGGCTACCCTAGAAATAAATATTATTATTATTATTGATAATACCCCAATTATCAGTGTTATGTTATTAAGTAATGTTTTTGTACCTATTTTACCAGTAAATAAAAAAAAAGACAATTATCAACACATCAAGTAGAACAGAACATTACTATTAATTTTCTCTAAATACGTCTGCCAATTAGGGAATGCCACGTCATGATTACACACCGGCGAAAATAATCACTGCCCCAAATAAAACTGCGCATTAGTTGGTATTCGAAAATTATAGATCGGAATAAACGACTCCCCAATTAAGCATTAGAAGTGACCCCGTTACATTGAGCAGCTGAGCCTGGTCCACTGTACCCACGAGGTTATTGGCTCATTGCTATTTAAAGGTTTAAAGGCCGCTCATGAATGGCAGGGGCAAGGGAAAGTGGTATTGCCTTATCGAGTAGGACAATGCCCTAAAGACTGTCCTTATATACATATGATCAAAGGCCGCTCATGAACGGCAGGGGCAAGGGACAGTAACATGGCCCTATCGAGTATGACAATGCCCTAGTGACTGACCATATATTATGATCAGCGCCCAAGCCCCCTCTCACCCAAGCTAGAACCATGGACGGTCAGGCAATGGCTGCTGATGGCTCAGCAGATAGACCTGTAGGCTCCCCCAAACGCCCCATCCTTAGCTCACAAGGATGGCTAGGTTGCAGCAACCAAAGTTTGAGTGGGACTCGAACCCCACTCTGGCGTTCACCAGTCAGGGACGTTATCACTTCGGCCACCACAACCCTAATTGTTGTTTTTTCTTTGGCGTAAGTCTTTGGCGTCGGTAACTGATTTCAACATACTGTATATTCTGTGAGTCGGATAAAATTGGCGTAAGTAATTAATTTCAAAATTGGGAAATAGTAGTCTAAAGAAAATTGAGATATTCTTGTATAGAAATATCGAATTTGTTTTTTTCCTAAAACAAACAATAAAGAAAATAATCAAGAAAATTTATTTTGCTCAACCCCTTATCGGAGTTTTTTACCAGCCCTCTCTCTCTCTCTCTCTCTCTCTCTCTCTCTCTCTCTCTCTTTAGTATCGCGGAGGCTACCCGAATCTCAAGGTAGGAAATAAATGAAAACTACTTTAGAAAACCGGAAAAATTAACGGAAACAAAACTCGAAATATTAAATCGCAAGATTGATTATACATTAAGAAAATGATTCCCACATTTTTATTCACCTATTTGCCATTTTCCCCTCTTCTCGAAGAAACGAACTGGAGGAAGAGGGGACGTCGATGAGGGGAGAAAAACTGGAAATAGAAGCGAGGGGGGAAAAAACTATATATGTGGAAGTAAAGGAATGAAAAGGGAAATAACGAGTTTAATTCTCCGGTGACAAGAGGAGATAAGGTTTCTCTAGACGTCCTTCAAATTACACTCTGGATTCAACAAAAGTTCCAAGTGTTTCTGGTGATTTCACAAGAGCAGAGAGAGAGAGAGAGAGAGAGAGAGTGTGTGTGGGTGTGTGGAGGGTGGAGGGGGAATGTTCCTTGAAGATATATGCTAAGGGTATTATGACTTTCTCAAACACACACACATATATACATATATATATATATATATATACATATATATATATATATATATGTATATATATATATATATATATGTGTGTGTGTGTGTGCATATATATACAGTACAT
>NC_090753.1:89688152-89690652 GCF_036898095.1 Palaemon carinicauda | reverse complement strand
GGAGGAATAAAAGACAGGAGGAAGAGAGAAGAGAGGGAGTGATGACGCAAAGGAATAACGGAGGTAGATAGAAGAATGGAAGTAGATCGAGGGAAGATGAGGATTGGCAGAATAGAAAACAGTGATTGGGGAATAGAAGGAATATGATAAATGAATTGAGAGGGAAAAGATTGAAGAAAAGAAGAAGGTTGAAAGGAAGATAGGTCGTAGATGAAAAGGAATGATAGAAACTGAGGTAAAGGGGAGAGAGACTGAAGGAGGAGGAGGATAAAAAAATGAAGAGAAGGAAGAATATGATGATGGAATGGGAATGATGAGAAACTGAAAGAAGAGCAGGAGGAACGGAAGGAGAAGGAAGATGGGGAGCAAAAGGAGAGTAAGAGGAGGAGAAAGAGGACTAGCAGAAAGGAGAGTACGATAAAGAAGATGAGGAGAAAAGTGAAAAGAATACGAGGAAGAGGAGCAGCAGAAAGGAGAGTAAGAGGAGGAGTAGGGGAGGAGGAGGAAGAGGAGGAGAAGAAAGGAAAGAAGAGGTGAAGCAGAGAGGAGAGTAAGAGTAGGAGAGAAAAGGGAAGAATAGGAGGAAGAGGAACAGTAGAAAGGAGATTAGGAGGAGGAGGAAGGGAGGAAGAGGAAGAGGAGGAGAATAAAGGAAAGAAGAGGAGGACCAGAGAGGAGAGTAAGAGTAGGAGAAAAAGGGAAAGAATAGGAGGAAGAGGAGCGGAAAGGAGATTGCGGAAAAGAAGAAGAGGAGGAGCAGAAAGAAGATAAGGAGAAGGAAGAGGAGGAGAAGAAGAAAGGAGAGTATGAGGAAGACGAGGAGGAGAAGAAAGAAGAGTAGCATGAAGAAAGGGTAAATAAAGGTGAGTAGGATAAAGAGAGGGAGAAGAAAGGAGAGTAGGAGGAAGAGGAGGAGAAGAACAAAGAAGTGTAGGAGGAAGAGGAGGAGGAGAAGGAAGGAGAGTAGGATGAAGAGAGAGAGAAGGGAGGAGAGTAGGCTAAAGAGAGGGAGAAGAAAGGAGAGTAGGAGGAAGAGGCGGAGAAGAAGAAAGGAGTGTAGGAGGAAGAGGAGGAGGAGAAGGAAGGAGAGTAGGATGAAGAGAGAGAGAAGGAAGGAGAGTAGGATGAAGAGGAGAAGAAAGAAGTGTAGGATAAAAAGAGGAGAAAAAGGAGAGTAGGAGGAAGAGGAAGAGAAGAAGAAAGGAGTGTTGTAGGAAGAGGAGGAGGAGAAGGAAGGAGAGTAGGATGAAGAGAGAGAGAAGGAAGGAGAGTAGGATGAAGAGAGGGAGAAGAAAGGTGCGCAGGAGGAAGAGGAGGAGAAGAAGAAAGGAAAGTAGAAGGAAGAAAGGAGACTAGGATGAAGAGAGGGAGAAGAAAGGAGAGGAGGATGAATAGAAGAATGTGAAAGAAGAGTAGGATGAAGAGAGAGAGAAGAACGGAGAGTAGGAGGAAGAGGAGGAGAAGAAAAAAGGAGTGTAGGAGGATGAGGAGGAGGAGAAGGAAGGAGAGTAGGATGAAGAGAGAGAGAAGGAAGGAGAGTAGGATGAAGAGAGAGAGAAGGAAAGAGAATAGGATGAAGAGAGAGAGAAGGAAGGAGAGTAGGATGAAAAGAGAGAGAAGAAAGGAGAGTAGGATGAAGAGAGAGAGAAGAAAGGAGAGTAGGAGGAAGAAGGGGAGAAGAAGAAGGAAAGTAGAAGGAAGAAGAGGAGAAGAAGAAAGGAGACTAGAATGAAGAGAGGGAGAAGAAAGGAGAGTAGGATGAAGAGAGGAAGAAGAAAGTAGTGTAGGATAAAGAGAGGGAGAAGAAAGGAGCGTAGGAGGAAGAGGAGGAGAAGAAGAAAGGAAAGAAGAAGGAAGAAGAAAGGAGACTAGGATGAAGAGAAGGAGAAGAAAGGAGAGGAGGATGAATAGAAGAATGTGAAAGGAGAGTAGGATGAAGAGAGAGAGAGAAGAAAGGAGAGTAGGATGAGGAGGAGGAGAAAGGAGAGTTTGAGAAGGAGGAGGAGGAGGAGTGGGAGAAAGAGGAGTATTAGGAGCAAGATGGTGAGATGAGGTTTGAGGCTTGAATAGCAGTGTGGGTGGGGGGGGGGGAAGAGGGGGGCCCAGTGACAACAGCCTCTCGATGGGATAATGTTTATGGGTGTCGTTTATGGTGATCTCAACACTCCATCTCCAGTGGCGGTTTTCAGGGGGGATTAGCCGCCCCCCCACCCCCAGCCCCCCTTTATCCGTCGGGATGTCGGCACCCATTGAATGCCGTTCGCGTCTTTGTTAAGGTCGTAAAGAGAGAGAGAGAGAGAGAGAAGAGAGAGAGAGATAGAGAGATCGAAAAATTTAAAAGGAGAGAGAGAGAGAGAGAGAGAGAAGAAGAAGAAGTTAGCTGGAAAAATGATCGAATCAGAGCGATCAAAAATTTAAAAGGAGAGAGAGAGAGAGAGAGAGAGAGAGAGAGAAGAAGAAGAAGAAGAAGAAGAAGAAGTTAGCTGGAAAAGTGACCGAA
>NC_090753.1:89657851-89682851 GCF_036898095.1 Palaemon carinicauda | reverse complement strand
AGGTTAAGGTGAAAACCAAAATTGTGAAATGGTATAATATAGGGTAAGGTGAAAACCCAAATTGTGAAATGGTATAATATAGGGTAAGGTGAAAAACCAAGTTGTGACATGGTATAATATAGGGTAAGGTGAAAACCCAAATTGTGAAATGGTATAATATAGGTTAAGGTGAAAACTCAAATTGTGAAATGGTATAATATAGGGTAAGGTGAAAACCCAAATTGTGAAATGGTATAATATAGGGTAAGGTGAAAAACCAAATTGTGACATGGTATAATATAGGATAAGGTGAAAACCCAAATTGTGAAATGGTATAATATAGGGTAAGGTGAAAAACCAAGTTGTGACATGGTATAATATAGGGTAAGGTGAAAACCCAAATTGTGAAATGTATAATATAGGTTAAGGTGAAAACTCAAATTGTGAAATGGTATAATATAGGGTAAGGTGAAAACCCAAATTGTGAAATGGTATAATATAGGGTAAGGTGAAAAACCAAGTTGTGACATGGTATAATATAGGGTAAGGTGAAAACCCAAATTGTGAAATGGTATAATATAGGTTAAGGTGAAAACCAAAATTGTGAAATGGTATAATATAGGGTAAGGTGAAAACCCAAATTTTGAAATGGTATAATATAGGGTAAGGTGAAAACTCAAATTGTGAAATGGTATAATATAGGGTAAGGTGAAAACCCAAATTGTGAAATGGTATAATATAGGTTAAGGTGAAAACCAAAATTGTGAAATGGTATAATATAGGGTAAGGTGAAAACCCAAATTTTGAAATGGTATAATATAGGGTAAGGTGAAAACTCAAATTGTGAAATGGTATAATATAGGGTAAGGTGAAAACCCAAATTGTGAAATGGTATAATATAGGTTAAGGTGAAAACCAAAATTGTGAAATGGTATAATATAGGGTAAGGTGAAAACCCAAATTTTGAAATGGTATAATATAGGGTAAGGTGAAAACTCAAATTTTGAAATGGTATAATATAGGGTAAGGTGAAAACTCAAATTGTGAAATGGTATAATATAGGGTAAGGTGAAAACCCAAATTGTGAAATGGGTGTCAATGGAGAGGCGAGGTTTGACGTGGGAGGGGAAGGTGGGTGAGAGAGATGGCTAAACTAGAATAAAAAATACGTAATTATAATTATTTTGATTTATGTCAAATTAAAAAATGAGATTTTTAGGTCAATTATCTTTAATAGATATCTCTAAGGTTGACTCCAAATGAAAAAATAAATATTGTTTATGTAATAAAGAGAGAGATTGATCTTGAATTGGGTTTTAATGTTTACTTTTGTAACAGTATACTAATTGAAATGGGAATTAATTCTCTCTCTCTCTCTCTCTCTCTCTCTCTCTCTCTCTCTCTCTCTCTCTCTCTCTCTCTCTCTCTCTCTCTCTCTCTCTCTCCTGTATATATATATGTGTGTGTGTGTGTGTGTTTGTTATTTCATTCAGTAAAAATTTATTCTACTATGGTCAATTTTTATTAATGAGGCGGATATGCACCGACTCGCAGCGGTGCCCTTATAGCCCGGGAAAGTTTCCTGCTCTCTGATTGGTTAGAGTTATCTTGGCCAACCAATCAGCGATCAGGAAACGTTTCCGAGGTAAAAGGAGTCGGTGCAAATGCGCCTCATTAAATAAATTGACTATAGTTCATTAATTTCTTCGTACGAATATTTACTTATTTTGAAAAATGATAAAGATTATAATCAAGTGCCTAAGAAGTTACCCGCTTAAAACTATGCAGTAACTTGGTTATAACTTTCTTTATGACTTCTGTATCTCAGTTGGTAGCTGGTAGCGCCCACCTCTCTTGCCTACCAGGTCTTGGGTTCAATCCTCAAAGAGGTGGTTATTTGTTAATTATCTCCTTTGTATAATAAAAATAAAGTGTCAAGCTATATATATATATATATATATATATATATATTTGTATTTATTTCCTGTCATGCTCAGTGGCATTGCCAACGTATGACTACTCGGTCTCTCCCCATCCCTCGGGATGGGGGAAATGGAGTAGTCATGCCCTGGGGAGCGTGGTTGTAGTTAGAAAAGGGAAGGAGTGGAGAGAAATATTGAATCGGTATATTTGTGTATATGAGCATATCTGTCTAAATATTTAGCCGTTATTTTTGACGGGTCTTGTACACTAGTAATAATAATATAATAGTTATAATAATCGTCCTGTTAGAACTATAACTTTTCAATAAGAAATTTTGATAGCATTCCATAAGGTCTATTCTCCTCTCAGCAACTCCCCAAAAAAGTTATTTTGTAGTAGAAAGGGAACATTTGGCACTCCCAGGGTGCCATTATGGCCCTCGACACCGAAAAGGCCGGGTCTAATTCGACACAGAACGAGGGTCTAACTACAGATTAGACGAGAGTGCCGTTAACGCCAGTCCTATGAAAACAGATCGTTAAAGATTCTAAGTACTTTCAACAAAAGATAAAAAAAAATAATGTCGCCTGTTTGTCAGTCTGTGCTTGTCTTCTCTTATTTTATTGCCCTCTTTTTTAGCTCGTTTGCAACTCTCTCTCTCTCTCTCTCTCTCTCTCACCTTATTTTATTGCTGCCTTTTCGGCACGGCTGCATATCTAATTTAAATTTGAATCTCTCTCTCTCTCTCTCTCTCTCTCTCTCTCTCACACACACACACACCTTATTTTATTGCTGCCTTTTCTTCACGGCTACCCCTCTCTCTCTCTCTCTCTCTCTCTCTCTCTCTCATCTTATTTTATTGCTGCCTCTTCAACACTACATATATAATTTTACTCTCTCTCTCTCTCTCTCTCTCTCTCTCTCTCTCTCATTTCCGTGTCTTTTACGAGCCTCCATAGTTTATTGGCTGTCGGGACGATAACGCCTTGTGGTGGGTGGGTGTGTGGTGTGTGGCATCTCTGTTAAACTTTCCACTGATTTCTTCACACCAACAGTTTTTTTTCTGTTATTATTGTTATCATTATTATTTTTTATTTTTGGTATTCTTATTGATGAGCTTCTTATTGTTTTATATATACTCGTAGCTCTCTCTCTCTCTCTCTCTCTCTCTCTCTCTCTATATATATATATATATATATATGGATCAAAATCAACACTATATCGTGCTCAAATAGAAATTAATTTCTACCTCATACTTGGGATCGAACCCTAGCCCCTTCAAATGAAAGGCCAGGTCGCTTCCAACCATTCCACCAGACGCTTAAAAGAAGTCGGAACCTAACTGCTAACTCCAGTTCAGGATTTATCTGGCGAGACATCAGTCTCTTTTATATATATATATATATATATATATGTATGTATATATATATATAGACACTTGCTCTTTATTATATAGGGAAGATGTGTGTGTATGTGTATGTGTGTACCCACAACAATTGTATTGTTGTGTTGTTATTCTCTTACCTGCAATATGTAAAACAAACAGAACCTAAAAAAAAAATATTCTGTTTTTTTGAAAGATTACGATTGCTTTTTCCTCTCATAATTTAATTCTGATTTCAGAAATAATGAGAGAGAGAGAGAGAGAGAGAGAGAGAGAGAGAGAGAGAGAGAATACCATCATAAAAACTTGGTCTCATTAATCAAATCACTTACCAATGCTTTTGTTCTTGATTTGTTGATAGAGAGAGAGAGAAAGAGAAAGAGAGAGAGAGAGAGAGAGAGAGAGAGAGCATATCCCTGTAATGACTCATAACTGTGTAAGTACAGAACGACCTTCCTGCTGTAGTATTCCCCAAATCGTAATGACGTCACACCAACACCAAAGGACCGGATGACTCCCCCCATGAAACACTTCCCCTAAATTACCTCCCAAAATATTCCACGCGTCTGAGTCTTAGAGTTTGAACATGTCAAGCAATTTAAGCGTGATGAAATTATGTTCACCTGCCATCATTAGTACTCTCTTTACACCCTCTTCTGCATACGCAGAGTTCATATTTTTCCTCCCATGGGGTCCCCCTTTTATGGGGTAGATAAGGGGCGTTGGTAGTCATCATCCTTATGCCTACCTTATTTCTACAGATGCCCCTGCTGTCATAAAACTCAATTATTTATGGAGGAATGTATTTAACTACATTTTTCTTTATTTCTTACTTTTCTTAACTATGCCCTTCCTTTTTCTTTATTTCTATCTGATAATTAAAGTAGGTGAAAGAAGAGTGGACAATTAGCTAACTAACCATGGTAGGAAATAGTTTGGAAATTTAAACATTAGTAAAAGTGATGTTAAATATGGTTTCAACCCCCAATTTTACTTATAAAAAGTACATTCTGATTGTTGTGGTCTTGAAGTAAATTTAATACAACAATTGCTTAATATTATTTTACTTTTTGTTTTCTAGAATTTCATTTATAAAAAAAGTACATTTCAATTGTTGTGATCTTGAAGTAAATTTTATCCAACAATTGCTTATTATTATTTAATTTTTGCCTTCCATAATTATATTTATAAAAAAGTACATTTTTAATTGTTGTGGCCTTGAAGTAAATTTAATACAACAATTGTTTATCATTATTTTACTTTTTTGGTTTCTAGAATCTTATTTATAAACAAGTACATTTTAATTGATGGGATCTTGAAGTAAATTAAAAATTTCATATTATTTTACGTTTTGCTTTCTAGTATTCTTGGCTAACGAATTACTATTTTTTTTTCTTTTATGCTAGGGCTATTGAATGCCCCAAATGCCCGGTTTCGTGTATGCGTCTTGGTATGCCTTTTTTTTCCCGTTCACCTATGCCCTTACTCTACTGCTCCAGGTAAGTGGAATGAGGCTAAGAAGGATAACGAGGAAAGGGAGGAATGCATTCCTGACGTAAGTCACATTCCTCTCTCTCTCTCTCTCTCTCTCTCTCTCTGTGTGTGTGTGTGTGTTTTCTTATTTTACTGCCTCTTCTGCCTGGCTACTTACTAGAGTCTCTCTCTCTCTCTCTCTCTCTCTCTCTCTCTCTTCCTCTTCTTCTTCTTCTTCTTCTTTTACTGTCTTTTCTACCTGACTAGTTAACTAAACTTACTTCTCTCTCTCTCTCTCTCTCTCTCTCTCTCTCTCTTGTCTTATTCTATAGCCTTTTCTGCATGGCTACTTCTCTCTCTCTCTCTCTCTCTCTCTCTCTTGTCTTATTCTATAGCCTTTTCTGCATGGCTACTTCTCTCTCTCTCTCTCTCTCTCTCTCTCTCTCTCTCCTGTCTTTGTCTCTTATTTTATCACCTTTTCTGCGCGGTTGCGTATCTAATTTGATTCGAATGGAGTCTCCGCTGATGTAGTAAAAAGTCTTTGAGGCATCCAAAAATCCTTGTAACTCTCTCTCTCTCTCTCTCTCTCTCTCTCTCTCTCTGACTCATTACTCAAGAATGCCCGAGAGAGACTCAGGTGCCTCACATGAACGTCATCACTCTTACCCTTCGTTTTCATCACTGGGTGATTCATCATATTCATTTCATCGCCTGCGGTGTCTAGTGGCCAAGTTGCGACAATAAGTCGCTCCTGATGCTTGGGACTTTGATCGACCTTGAATTAACTCATATTTATTAATTTTCTCTCTCTCTCTCTCTCTCTCTCTCTCTCTCTCATTTTATTGGCCTTTCTGCCCGCCTACGTATCTCTCTCTCTCTCTCTCTCTCTCTCTCTCTCTCTCATTTTATTGGCCTTTCTGCCCGCCTTCGTATCTCTCTCTCTCTCTCTCTCTCTCTCTCTCGTTTTATTGGCTTTTCTGCCGGCCTACGTATCTCTCTCTCTCTCTCTCTCTCTCTCTCTCTCTCGTGATTGATTTTACTTTACTGGACCTTATTTGCTTATAATTTATAGTTGAATACCTATTGTTCAGGGTGGTACGAAGACCCCTTTCTTATTGCCTACTGTGCGCCACGGGAGATGTACTTCTGGCAACACTCCTCCCCACACACAGAGAGAGAGAGAGAGAGGGAGAGAGAGAGAGAGAGAGAGAGAGAGAGATTTGGACCGAAAACCGCATTGTAATTTATAACTTAAAACGAAAATCCTTAAGACTATCTTTAGCAGTTATAAAACTGCATAGAAAAAACTTGAACGAGAACTTATGCACCATTTCCCGCATTGTATCGTCTTTCTAAATCCATATGAGTCCATTAATGCAAATTTGGAAAAAAAAAATGTGCCTCTTCCTAGTCCCTTATGAACAACATTAATAACCACAATTCTGGCCCTGGGTAATATGTTTAAACGAAAGGTGCATCGTAAAACGAAGAATTTATAAGAAGATAAACTTTATTCTTTAAAGGGTTCCCTAATGGATACAGAATCCGGCCAGAAATTCTCCGATAACTGTCGGTGCAAATCTAGGAGTACGCGATCCAAACGCGTTTGAAACGAGAAATTACGTCAGAGAACGAATTGCCAGATAGCGCTGGAAGACTCATCGTTAAGGGTGAGATTATAATCTGTAATTCATTAAATAATCTCGAGACGAGATCATAATTTTAGCTGATGTTGCTGGAAGGAAACGTGTAAGCAAATCATGCAATAAACGATTCATACTTGTAGGCAACGATGGAAGTGGTTACTAGAAACTGCTAGCTGGGGTAATTTTTTGCTCTATGTAAGTTGTTACCAGACACCGATAGTTGGGATAATATTTTGCTCTATGTGAGTTCTTAGCAAACACTGCTAGTTAGTGTAATTTTTTGCTCTATGTAAGTTGTTACCAGACACTGCTAGTTGGGATAATATTTTGCTCTATGTAAGTTCTTACCAAACACTGCTAGTTGGGGTAACTTTTGCTCTATGTAAGTTGTTACCAGACACCGCAAGTTGGGGTAATTTTTTACTCTATGGAAGTGGTTACCAGAAATCGCTGGATGATGTAATTCTGTGGTAGAATCTTCCAAGATGAAAAACTGCAATGTATGAGGAAACAAAAAGCAATATCAACCTGCAAATCTGGCAAAAGTTGTGAAAGGAAAGCCTGTCGGTAAACAAGTTGCTAGAAAGCTTTAGGTAACTCCACATTAGCTAAGTATCTTATGAGATTTCAATTGAAATGAATAGACGAAGTATATAAAATTTCAAAGTGAGACAAAAACGTTTGTAATTCATGACGTGAATGAAACCAGATTATTGATTTGATACTTAGTTATGATTACAATCATTGAAGATTCATCCTAATGTTCATGTGTGTGTGAGAGAGAGAGAGAGAGAGAGAGAGAGAGAGAGAGAGAGAGAGAGAGAGAGATGGGGACTACCAAATGCAGAATGAAAATGAAGCTCTACATGGAAGGAGTAAGGGATGGAACCATATGATGTTTTAACCTTCTATGAAAATAACATTAATTTATATCCAAATTCAAAGCATTGTTCTCTAGTCTTGAGTAGAGCCATAGCCTCTGTACCATAGTCATCCACTGTCTTGGGTTAGAGTTCTCTTTCTTGACGGTACACTCGGGTACACTATTCTATCTTATTTCTCTTCCTGTTTTGTTAAAGGTACAATAGCTTATATGGGAGATATTCATTTTAATGTTACTGTTCTTAAAATATTTAATTTTTCCTTGTTTCCTTTACTCCCTGGGCTATTTTCCCTGTTGTAGCCCCTGGGCTTATAGCATCCTGTTTTTTCAACTAGGGTTGTAGCTTAGCAAGTAATAATAATAATAATAATAATAATAATAATAATAATAATAATAATAATAAAAGTATATGAACAACCTGACCAAAACCATTAAAAAAACCTTAACTAAAAACAAAAACCCAAATTGATGAGTAACTTAATTCCATCCATCCAATTTCATCAAACGCAATTCCATGCGTTCCCATCTTCAGTGACTTCAGGAGCAATTTATACGAGGCAAAAATGGTAATCACAATATGCAAAGTCAGTAGATTGATCTGGGAAAGTTCACATAATGTGACCCAAAAGTGGGTGGCTAATGGAATATTGGTTAAGGGCCAAACTTCATTAAATGGGCAAACTTCCTCGTATTTTGAGCAGGAAGTTTGATGTTAAGGTCTAATGAAGTTTATGAGGTCGTTGGGATAAAGATGGTTGTGTTGAACGTAATAACAAGAGCAATCCAAAAATACACGTAGGTCCATTTATTTGATGTACATAGCCATATACTTTTATGCATTTATATCTATTTTTCTATATACATACCGTATATACTGTATATATATATATATATATATATATATATGCGTGTGTGTATATAAAATATATTTATATATACTCGTATGTATACTGTATACATCTATTAATTGTAACCGTATATCTATATATGTGTATATTTTACAGTATATACAGTGTGTGTGTAAATATATATATATATATATATATATATATATATATATATATATATATATAATATATATATATATATATACATATATATAATATATATATATATACATATATATATATAATATATATATATATATATATATAAAACAAGGAAATGAAAAAAGATAAACCTCGATTAGAGCCATCACATTCGCTTTCTGGACACTGCCAAAGACATACACAACACAATTCAATGCTCGGGACAACAGTTACTCGAAGAATTTAGAAATGATAACGCAAATTCGGCCGTACTCGCCCGAGATTCGAATCCGGGCCTTCTACTGTGACCCTTCAGGTGAGAATGGTAAACTGATTTAGGCTAAACAGTTTTATACCCTGATTGGGTCCTTTCAATAAGCGCCATAATTAGTTTAAAGGACACGAGGCCTCTTATGGACCTCTGCACTCGCCCTAGCCAAATGAAATTAATACATGAAAGCAAATTGTTCCATAATTATAATAGTCTCTAGCGTAATCCATATAAAATTACTGATTGATTATTCGCTGAAATTCCATTTGTAAGAAAGGAGCAAAATTAAAAAAAAAAAAAGATAATAGGATCTTGTGAACGCATCTGGTTGAACGTGAGCAAAGCGAAAGATGGTGATGAAAATACTAAATTACATTTACATCTTTATGAAGTGATGGAAGAGAACGAGATATCCGTTAACGTGCTGTATTTATTAGCCTCTTATAGGTTATGGAGAGAGAGAGAGAGAGAGAGAGAGAGAGAGAGAGAGAGAGAGAGAGAGAGAGAGAGAGAGAGAGAGAGAGTTGTGATAATTTCATTATAAGCAGTAAAGAAAAAGAACGTTGATAATAAGATTATATTATCACTATTTTATTGGTTTATACTGATAAACTTACAGAGAGAGAGAGAGAGAGAGAGAGAGAGAGAGAGAGAGAGACGATTGTGATAATTTCATTTTATACAGTAAAGAAAAAGAACGTTGATAAGATTATATTGTCACTGTTTTATTGGTTTATACTGATAAACTTACAGAGAGAGAGAGAGAGAGAGAGAGAGAGAGAGAGAGAGATACTATTCTGCCTTTTGTTTTAACAACCACGTATATAATATCGTCGACTACGTCACCAAAAGTGTCCGGTATTTCCAAAAACAAGAAATCCATGTCACTCTCACCCTCGCCTGGATATCGAATCTGGGATTTGACAGTTGTGGATAGTGCTACCTCTAAACTGCGACTGTCGGTACAGAGAGAGAGAGAGAGAGAGAGAGAGAGAGAGCAACGGCGATAAAAGTTTCCTGCTTCTAAATTGAGTTAAAGAGAGAGAGAGAGAGAGAGAGAGAGAGAGAGGGGGGGGGGGTTAGTAGCGGTTAGAGTGATAAGGTGGTAGGGAAAGAAATGTCACATAGGAAGAGAAGCAGAAATAGGGGCAGAGAGGGAGAGAGAGAGAGAGAGAGAGAGAGAGAGAGAGAAGAGAGAGAGCTATTACGTTGCCTTTTATGGGTCTAAGGAAATAGGCAGAGGCCTATAAACGCCTGAAGACCTGACCGGGTAAAGGATTGTGTCCGGAAGACTATTACAAGACTCACCTCTCTCTCTCTCTCTCTCTCTCTCTCTCTCTCTCTCTCTCTCAGACCATCTTTCCTCCTTTACATATTTAAATCTATTATCTTTTCCTTCTTCATATCCCCCCCCCTCGTATCCATCGTCATTTAACTCCATTACTTTTTCCCTTCTTTCATTCTTTAATTTAATCTTAAATTTCAAGTTCCATCATTCCATCATCCTCACCATCTTCCATCATCCCATCATCTTCTTCCGTTATCCCATCATTCTCAACATCTTCTTCCATCATCCTATCATCCTCAACATCATCTTCCATCATCCCGTCATCCTCAACATCTTCTTCCATCATCCCATCATCCTCAACATCTTCTTCCATCATCCCATCATCCTCACCATTTTTTCCATTATCCCATCATCCTCAGCATCTTCTTCCACCATCCCATAATCCTCAACATCTTATTCCATCATCCTCAACATCTTCCATCATCCTATCATCCTCAACATCTTCCATCATCCTCACCATCTTCTTCCATCATAACATCATCCTCGACATCTTCTTCCATCATCCCATCATCCTCCTCCTGTGTCCCCCTCCTTATTCTAATCCCCATTCTCGCCTCCTCTTTTCTCCTTCGTGACTTTCTTAAATCCTTTCCCTAGGGAATGATCACGTATGATGAGAACGGCGAGCGCTCGGTAAAGTTTATAATTTATTAGTTTGCAACAAATCTTTTATTTTTCCCTGAAAAGTCCTGCCACTTTGATTAGGCCTATATGATAAGCGCTTATCTCATAGTAGATTTATATGTACCCAGGGAGCCTTCCATTTTCGTGAGGTTTTTCGCCACGCGGTTAGGGTGGAGGAGATATCTTTTTTATGCCTAAAGTTTTGATGATTTGTTTATATTAATCAGTTCGATGTTCACTCTTAATGGTGATGGACTGATGCTGCTAAGGAAAACTATAATGATAAAGCTACAATAGAGTTGACGCACGGATCCCTCGGAAACCCTTTCGTCTTCCAAAGGAGAAATTCAAAAGAAACCCATAGAAGCCCAGATTTTGAAGTAATGTGTCGAAAGCTGAAACTTTAAACTCATTTTTAAAAGAACTGGAACCGGCATCTAAAAGAACCTACATAAACACCATGGTTAAAAATCCCCACAGAAATGAAGCGTTAAAAGAACCAACTTTAGTCAAGTGTTGAAGAGAACCCTCCATAACCAAATGTTTAAAAAAAGAACTCACTGATACCTGTAATCTCGAAAACCACCTTGAATCCAATATTAAACAAAAACACATTTAAGACTGATCTTACAAGAATTCACAAACATAACTCAAATAAACTCAGCATTGGAAATGACCCACTGAAAACCATGTATCAGTCCCTTCCTTTTAGCATGGCAATCAACCCTGGGAACTGCCTGAAATAGCATTTCGTTTTGCGTCTGGCTTAATTACCTGTGGAATAATCCCGGTCACTTCATTTTGGTCAATGGGATGCCTTCCTCAGCTTGCATTAGCACCAGAGGATTAATTTCTTGCGGGAGCCAATTAAGCGTTTGCCCCTCGGCTGCTTGCCAACTCGACTTCATTAAGCGAGTAGATTACTTTACACTGTCTGTCCTACATTAAGCGACCAGTTTGCCTTTACTTTCTCCTTTACTAATTGAATAAATTGAGTATTTTATGCTCTGCCAGTCCCTCATTCATTAAGTGATCAGTTTCTCCTTCACAAACTCTTCTTCATCAGTTAACCAATTTTAAGCTCAGCACTTTCATTAACCAGTTCCATAGGGTCTTATTCATGAACTGGCTGGTTTGCCATCTTTACCCTCTCATTCATTAATAGACCAGCTTATCTTTCAAAGTCTCGCCTTCATTATTCAGCAAGTTTACCCTCTGCAGTTTCTCATTGATTAATTAACCGTTTTCCCCTCAAGATTCTCTTCATTAATTGACAAGTTTAGCCTCCTTAGTCTCATCCATTAACTAGCCTGTGTACCCTCCACACACTCATCCGTTAATTAGCCCCACTACCCTCCACAGTCTCTCATTCATTAATTAGCTCCTCTACACTCCACAGTCTCTCTTTCATTAATTAGCGCCTCTACCCTCAACAATCTCTCATCCATTAATTAGCCCTTCTACCGTCCACAGTCTCTCATTCATTAATTAGCTCCTCTACACTCCACAGTCTCTCTTTCATTAATTAGCGCCTCTACCCTCAACAATCTCTCATCCATTAATTAGCCCTTCTACCGTCCACAGTCTCTCATTCATTAATTAGCTCCTCTACCCTCACAGTCTCTCTTCCATTAATTAGCCCCTCTACCCTCCAGTCTCTCAAGACTCTCATCCATAATTATCCCCTCTACCCTCCACAGTCTCTCATCCATTAATTAGCCCCTCAACCCTCCACAGTCTCTCTTCCATTAATTAGCGCCTCTACCCTCAACAATCTCTCATCCATTAATTAGCCCCGCTACCCTCCACAGTCTCTCATCCATTAATTAGCCCCTCTACCCTCCAGTCTCTCAAGACTCTCATCCATAATTATCCCCTCTACCCTCCACAGTCTCTCATCCATTAATTAGCCCCTCAACCCTCCACAGTCTCTCTTCCATTAATTAGCCCCGCTACCCTCCAGTCTCTCAAGACTCTCATCCATAATTATCCCCTCTACCCTCCACAGTCTCTCATCCATTAATTAGCCCCTCTACCCTCCACAGTCTCTCATCCATTAATTAGCCCCTCTACCCTCCAGTCTCTCAAGACTCTCATCCATAATTATCCCCTCTACCCTCCACAGTCTCTCATCCATAATTAGCCCCTCAACCCTCCACAGTCTCTCTTCCATTAATTAGCGCCTCTACCCTCAACAATCTCTCATCCATTAATTAGCCCCGCTACCCTCCACAGTCTCTCATCCATTAATTAGCCCCGCTACCCTCCACAGTCTCTCATCCATTAATTAGCCCCGCTACCCTCCAGTCTCTCAAGACTCTCATCCATAATTATCCCCTCTACCCTCCACAGTCTCTCATCCATTAATTAGCCCCTCAACCCTCCACAGTCTCTCTTCCATTAATTAGCGCCTCTACCCTCAACAATCTCTCATCCATTAATTAGCCCCGCTACCCTCCAGTCTCTCAAGACTCTCATCCATAATTATCCCCTCTACCCTCCACAGTCTCTCATCCATTAATTAGCCCCTCAACCCTCCACAGTCTCTCTTCCATTAATTAGCGCCTCTACCCTCAATAATCTCTCATCCATTAATTAGCCCCGCTACCCTCCACAGTCTCTCATCCATTAATTAGCCCCTCTACCCTCCAGTCTCTCAAGACTCTCATCCATAATTATCCCCTCTACCCTCCACAGTCTCTCATCCATTAATTAGCCCCTCAACCCTCCACAGTCTCTCTTCCATTAATTAGCGCCTCTACCCTCAACAATCTCTCATCCATTAATTAGCCCCGCTACCCTCCAGTCTCTCAAGACTCTCATCCATAATTAGCCCCTCTACCCTCCACAGTCTCTCATCCATTAATTAGCCCCTCAACCCTCCAGTCTCTCAAGACTCTCATCCATAATTAGCCCCTCTACCCTCCACAGTCTCTCATTCATTAATTAGCCCCGCTACCCTCCAGTCTCTCAAGACTCTCATCCATAATTATCCCCTCTACCCTCCACAGTCTCTCATCCATTAATTAGCCCCTCAACCCTCCACAGTCTCTCTTCCATTAATTAGCGCCTCTACCCTCAACAATCTCTCATCCATTAATTAGCCCCTCTACCCTCCAGTCTCTCAAGACTCTCATCCATAATTAGCCCCTCTACCCTCCACAGTCTCTCATCCATTAATTAGCCCCTCAACCCTCCAGTCTCTCAAGACTCTCATCCATAATTAGCCCCTCTACCCTCCACAGTCTCTCATCCATTAATTAGCCCCTCAACCCTCCACAGTCTCTCTTCCATTAATTAGCGCCTCTACCCTCAACAATCTCTCATCCATTAATTAGCCCCGCTACCCTCCAGTCTCTCAAGACTCTCATCCATAATTAGCCCCTCTACCCTCCACAGTCTCTCATCCATTAATTAGCCCCTCAACCCTCCAGTCTCTCAAGACTCTCATCCATAATTAGCCCCTCTACCCTCCACAGTCTCTCATTCATTAATTAGCCCCGCTACCCTCCAGTCTCTCAAGACTCTCATCCATAATTATCCCCTCTACCCTCCACAGTCTCTCATCCATTAATTAGCCCCTCAACCCTCCACAGTCTCTCTTCCATTAATTAGCGCCTCTACCCTCAACAATCTCTCATCCATTAATTAGCCCCTCTACCCTCCAGTCTCTCAAGACTCTCATCCATAATTAGCCCCTCTACCCTCCACAGTCTCTCATCCATTAATTAGCCCCTCAACCCTCCAGTCTCTCAAGACTCTCATCCATAATTAGCCCCTCTACCCTCCACAGTCTCTCATTCATTAATTAGCCCCTCTACCCTCCAGTCTCTCAAGACTCTCATCCATAATTAGCCCCTCTACCCTCCACAGTCTCTCATCCATTAATTAGCCCCTCTACCCTCCAGTCTCTCAAGACTCTCATCCATAATTAGCCCCTCTACCCTCCACAGTCTCTCATCCATTAATTAGCCCCTCAACCCTCCAGTCTCTCAAGACTCTCATCCATAATTAGCCCCTCTACCCTCCACAGTCTCTCATTCATTAATTAGCCCCTCTACCCTCCAGTCTCTCAAGACTCTCATCCATAATTAGCCCCTCTACCCTCCACAGTCTCTCATCCATTAATTAGCCCCTCAACCCTCCAGTCTCTCAAGACTCTCATCCATAATTAGCCCCTCTACCCTCCACAGTCTCTCATCCATTAATTAGCCCCTCAACCCTCCACAGTCTCTCATCCATTAATTAGTCCCCTCAACCCTCCAGTCTCTCAAGACTCTCATCCATAATTAGCCCCTCTACCCTCCACAGTCTCTCATCCATTAATTAGCCCCTCTACACTCCAGTCTCTCAAGACTCTCATCCATAATTATCCCCTCTACCCTCTACAGTCTCTCATCCATTAATTAGCCCCTCAACCCTCCACAGTCTCTCATCCATTAATTAGCCCCTCAACCCTCCAGTCTCTCAAGACTCTCATCCATAATTAGCCCCTCTACCCTCCACAGTCTCTCATCCATTAATTAGCCCCTCAACCCTCCAGTCTCTCAAGACTCTCATCCATAATTAGCCCCTCTACCCTCCACAGTCTCTCATCCATTAATTAGCCCCTCTACACTCCAGTCTCTCAAGACTCTCATCCATAATTAGCCCCTCTACCCTCCACAGTCTCTCATCCATTAATTAGCCCCTCAACCCTCCAGTCTCTCAAGACTCTCATCCATAATTAGCCCCTCTACCCTCCACAGTCTCTCATCCATTAATTAGCCCCTCAACCCTCCAGTCTCTTAAGACTCTCATCCATAATTATCCCCTCTACCCTCCACAGTCTCTCATCCATTAATTAGCCCCTCAACCCTCCACAGTCTCTCTTCCATTAATTAGCGCCTCTACCCTCAACAATCTCTCATCCATTAATTAGCCCCGCTACCCTCCACAGTCTCTCATCCATTAATTAGCCCCGCTACCCTCCACAGTCTCTCATCCATTAATTAGCCCCTCTACCCTCCAGTCTCTCAAGACTCTCATCCATAATTAGCCCCTCTACCCTCCACAGTCTCTCATCCATTAATTAGCCCCTCAACCCTCCACAGTCTCTCTTCCATTAATTAGCGCCTCTACCCTCAACAATCTCTCATCCATTAATTAGCCCCGCTACCCTCCACAGTCTCTCATCCATTAATTAGCCCCGCTACCCTCCACAGTCTCTCATCCATTAATTAGCCCCTCTACCCTCCAGTCTCTCAAGACTCTCATCCATAATTAGCCCCTCTACCCTCCACAGTCTCTCATCCATTAATTAGCCCCTCTACCCTCCAGTCTCTCAAGACTCTCATCCATAATTAGCCCCTCTACCCTCCACAGTCTCTCATCCATTAATTAGCCCCTCAACCCTCCAGTCTCTCAAGACTCTCATCCATAATTAGCCCCTCTACCCTCCACAGTCTCTCATCCATTAATTAGCCCCTCTACACTCCAGTCTCTCAAGACTCTCATCCATAATTATCCCCTCTACCCTCTACAGTCTCTCATCCATTAATTAGCCCCTCAACCCTCCACAGTCTCTCATCCATTAATTAGCCCCTCTACCCTCCACAGTCTCTCATCCATTAATTACCCCCTCTACCCTCCACAGTCTCTCATCCATTAATTAGCCCCTCTACCCTCCACAGTCTCTCATCCATTAATTAGCCCCTCTACCCTCCACAGTCTCTCATCCATTAATTAGCCCCTCTACCCTCCACAGTCTCTCATCCATTAATTAGCCCCTCTACCCTCCACAGTCTCTCATCCATTAATTAGCCCCTCTACCCTCCACAGTCTCTCATCCATTAATTAGCCCCTCTACCCTCCACAGTCTCTCATCCATGAATTAGCCCCTCTACCCTCCACAGTCTCTCATCCATTAATTAGCCCCTCTACCCTCCACAGTCTCTCATCCATTAATTAGCCCCTCTACCCTCCACAGTCTCTCATCCATTAATTAGCCCCTCAACCCTCCACAGTCTCTCATCCATTAATTAGCCCCTCTACCCTCCACAGTCTCTCATCCATTAATTAGCCCCTCTACCCTCCACAGTCTCTCATCCATTAATTAGCCCCTCTACCCTCCACAGTCTCTCATCCATTAATTAGCCCCTCTACCCTCCACAGTCTCTCATCCATTAATTAGCCCCTCTACCCTCCACAGTCTCTCATCCATTAATTAGCCCCTCTACCCTCCACAGTCTCTCATCCATTAATTAGCCCCTCTACCCTCCACAGTCTCTCATCCATTAATTAGCCCCTCAACCCTCCACAGTCTCTCATCCATTAATTAGCCCCTCTACCCTCCACAGTCTCTCATCCATTAATAGGCCCCTCTACCCTCCACAGACTCTCCTTCATAAAATTAACCAGCTCACCCTTTACAATCTCAAATACAAAAATTGGCCATCTTACCTTCCATTAAATAGTTATAATCTTTTATTGTAGGAGACATTCCTAAAATGGCTTTTGGTTCCCATTATTACCTAACATTTCGTGCAATGATGGTCTCATTGTTACCTAGCATTTCGTGCAATGATGGTCCCATTGTCACCTAGCATTTCGTGCAATGATGGTCCCATTGTCACCTAGCATTTCGTGCAATGATGGTCCCATTGTTACTTAGCATTTCGTGCAATGATGGTCCCATTGTCACCTAACATTTCGTGCAATGAAGTATTTGTTTTCTTATTGGTTTCATTGATTCTAAGGTAACTTGTCTCATATCCAAAGATTTTTTTCATTGTATAACTGTACCCCTATTTTTCTTAAGAAGCCACATATACCAAGATGCATATTTAATATACCTCTTTTGTTGGAAAATCTGTATTTAGAAAGTTTCATCATTTTCACTTCTTTTATATTCTTTCAAAATATATCTATGTTGATGAGGCTATATGTAATAAAATACATAGTTTTACATTCTTTTGATGAGTGAAAGTATATCTAACAAGCTACATATTCATTAAAACTATGTAGCTTGTAAGATATGTATCATTAATTAAAACATTTTGTCCATTACATGTTCTGTATCTCAGAAAGAAACAAAAAAAAAAGAGGGTTTGGGATTCTGGGAGCTGAACTAATAAGGAAGTTCTTAGCAAAGAAAAAAATGATAATAACAATAAAAATACCAGCGTTAGGTTTACCCGACTTGGAGTTAATTGGCCAACTTTTGCTTCAATTATTTGATAATCCAATACACTTGGTCTCAGAGCAACCAGGATTTTCTCAAGCCTTTTTGGTGGGCTATTTTCTTTACGTGTTTATATAAATACATGTATATATGTATATATACAGTATATGTATATAAATGCATATATATGTATGTGTGTGTTTGTGTATACTTATAAATATGTACATATATATATATATATATATATACGTATATATATATATATATATATATATCTCCTCCTACGCCTATTGACACAAAGGGCCTCGGTTAGATTTCGCTAGTCGTCTCTATCTTGAGCTTTTAAATCAATACTTCTCCATTCATCACCTCTTTCTTCACGCTGCATAGTCCGCAGCCATGTAGGCCTGGGTCTTCCAACTCTTCTAGTGCTTTGTGGAGCCCATTTGAAAGTTTGATGAACTAATCTTTCTTGGGGAGTGCAAAGAGCATGCCCTAACCATCTCCATCTACCCCTCACCATGATCTCATCCACATTTAGCGCTTGAGTAGTCTCTCTCATAGTTTAATTTCGAATCCTTTTCTGCCATATAATTCTCGATATTCTTCTGAGGGTTTTGTTCTCAAATCTACAAAATCTGTTGGATAGTGTTTCATTGTTATGCCACGACTCAAGTCCATACAATAACACCGATCTAACTAAACTTATGTATAGCCTAATTTTTATATGTAATATCAGGCGATTTGATTTCCAGATTTTACTTAACCTAGCCATTGTCTGATTTGCTTTTTTTTTCAATCTTTCATTAAACTCCAATTCTAAATGATTCCACCTTATTAATCCTTTCTCCTTCCAATAATATTTCATCTTCCATCGCATACTCCGTTCTCATCATCTCCGTCTTTCTTCTATTTATCTTGAGCCCCACCTCATGTGATAGTTCATGGATTCTGGTAAGCAAGCTTTGCAAGTTCTATGGCGTTTTGCTAATAAGGACAGCATCATCAGCATACTCCAGGGCAGCTAATTTCCTGTTACCAATTCAGTCCAATCCTTCTCCACCATCCCTAAGTATTTTATGCATTACAAAATCCATGAGGAGGATAAACAACATAGGGGGCAACACTATCCCTTGGAGTACTCCACTGTTCACTGGAAATTCATTTGATAGGACTCCTTTAACTTTGCACTTGCTATGCTCATGAACAGACTTAATCAAATTTATATATTTAAGAGGAACTCCATAATAACGCAGGACATTCCACAAAATTAGCCGGTGCACACTAATAAAAGCTTTTTCATAGTCCACAAAAGCCATCAAAATTGGATTTCTGTATTCTACACATCGCTGTACCACATGTCTTAAAGTGAAAATTTGGTTAGTACTACTTCTACCTTTTCGAAATCCTGCTTTTCCATCTCTCAGCTTTTCATCAATCTTTTTCTCTAGTCTCTAGAATGAGCATACTATATATTTTCATGATAACTGACGTAAGTATTATGCCTCTGTTATTATTGCAATCAGTCAAATTTGCTTTTTGCCAAAAGGATGAATCAATTAAACTAAAAATACCTTTCAATATCGAATTCACTCTGCTATGGAATCACAAACCGATAAGGAAATTATTTTTGTGATAAATGATTCTGCCTGTACAAGGATTCGAGAACTACTTACGAAGATGAAGATAATGATGATGATAAGAACATTAAAAAAACAAGTCATTAATTATTTTTTAGCTAGTAGGAAAAGAAGGTGAAAGAACAATGATAGTAGTTAGCCAACAAAGGTAGGGAATAATAATAGCATATAGAAGTGAATTGTCCAAAAAACTCATCTATTTCTATTTACCAAGGCACTTCACCCAATTTTGGGGGCTAGCCGACATTAAGCAAGGTACCAAAAGGGGACCTTTCCTCTCTTCTCTCCTCCCAGCCTGACTAGGGATTCAGTCGAGTTTGACTGGTACTGGTACCAAAAAAAAAAGACTCATGGTCCTTATAAACAATTGAAAAAAACACATTCATACAATGACCCGTTTTTCTTCGCTGACCTTGCACACGCATAAAATCTCGTCAGCAGAAATAGAAGTGGAACAAAACACTGAGTGTGGAATGCAAACAGAGCATAGGCGAAAGGGATGTTTGTAATGTTAGTTTGCCTATTTCGTAATGCTGTAGAGAAATGACTCCTTAAGCGTCTTCTTCTCGCCTCAGTTTGTAGCCTTGGTTTTTTTTTCTTTTTTTTTGTCAGGAATTTTGATATTACAATTATTATTATTAGTAGTAGTAGTAGTAGTGTCATTATTATTATTATTATTATTATTATTATTATTGTTGTTGTTGTTGTAGTTTTTATTATATTCATGTTTTCCTGTGTTCAATAGAGAATGATTGTTTGCTAATACTGTTTATTTTATATAATTTTCTTTATTATTATTATTATTATTATTATCAATAGTAAAAACCAAAGTACAATCCCCAAATAACTAATATAATAAACACCAAGAAGACTCAAGCAAGGGAGCTGTTCACCTTAAACGCAAGAGATGTAGGAGCAAACCTTCCGGCGCGTTTTTTTTTTTTTTTTTTTCTTTTTTTTTCTTTTCCATTTGAAAGCGAATGTCTCTGAAGATTGAGGGACCTCTTGTAAACAAACCCCGAGTCAGATCCACTAGTGACGAGGGCGAACAAATGTTTACATTGCCTCACCATTCGTTTACGAAGGTAAACACATCAGCTCTTGTCCCAAGACGACGGAGGAAGATAATTACATTTAAGAGGTCATTGAAAACTCCTCTTGAGAAACTGCAAGTGGAGCGAGCAAGAATATATTTCTTCGGGGGTGAGGGTGGGGAAGGGAAGGGGGGGGGTTGGTTCATGTCGAACACGTGACCTTTTTAAACTCGAATGAGATAGTGGGCTTTAATGATTGTTATCTCGTTGTGGAGGGTAATGTGACTCATTTTAAGAGTATAGTCTGGGTTTATCATGTGTAGCTTTTTTTTTTTTTTTTTTTTTTTTTTTTGCCATTTTGTGTTCCTTCGTGTATTCTTGGTTTGTTATGGCTCTTTTGTATGGATTAGGAATGTTCTGTTATAAGAAACTTTATGTGTAGTAAGATTGTTATCTCGGTGTATATTAAGATTGTCTCCTTGCTAAATGTATGTTGAGACATTTAGGGATAATTAATCTTTACCCAGTTTACGAGTAGTGTCAAATACACGAATACACACACACACACACATATATATATATGTATATATATATATATATATATATATATATATATATATGTATGTATATATATATATATATATATATATATATATATATATATATTTCTTTCAATCAACCAAATTGGGTGTGTCTTATGAGAGACTGATATCTCTTAACAATGGAAACTGTTCTACCCCCAAGTCTATAAACACCCACAGAATTGTCAACATCAACTACGGTTTTCACTCTCCACTCTCCATGTCATGTAGAGACGAGTAAGAAACAACTTCCATGAAACCTAATGAATCAGAAATACTTCGCCCCGGACGGGAAACCCAAAATGTAATTACTGTAGCATCCTTCTAGGGGTAACGGAGCATGGCTGTTGGTTATACCATTGGAGGAAAAGTCCACTGCGTTACCCAATCATCATTTTTTAGATACTCAGTTACCCAGCCCTCATTTTTAGATACTCTGTTACCCAGCCCTCATTTTTAGATACTCAGTTACCCAGCCCTCACTTTTAGATACTCTGTTACCCACCCCTCATTTTTTAGAGACTCAGTTCCCCAGCCCTCATCTTTTAGATTAGTTCCCAACCTTCATTTTTAGATACACAGTTACTCAACCCTCATTTTTAGATACTCAGTTACCCAACCCTCATTTTCTCTGTTACCCAGCCCTCATTTTTTAGATACTCAGTTACCAAGCCCTCATTTTTAGATACTCTGTTACCCAGCTCTCATTTTTAGATACTCAGTTACCAAGCCCTCATTTTTAGATACTCGGTTACCCAGCCCTCATTTTCAGATATTTAGTTACCCAGCCCTCATTTTTAGATAATCATTTACTCAGCCCTCATTTTTTAGATACGCAGTTACCCAACCCTCATTTTCTCAGTTACCCATCCCTCATTTTTAGATACTCAGATACAAAACCCTCATATTTTAGATACTCAGTTACCCAGTCCTCAATTTTAGGTACTCAGTTACCCACCCCTCATTTTCTCAGTTACCCATCCCTCATTCTTTGATACTCAGTTACTCACCCCTCATTTTTTTCAGTTACCCAGCCCTCACTTTTAGATACTCAGTTACCCAGGTCTCATTTTTAGATACTCAGTTACCCACCCCTCCTTTTCTCAGTTACCCATCCCTCATTCTTTGATACTCAGTTACCCAGGTCTCATTTTTAGATACTCAGTTACCCACCCTTCATTCTTTGATACTCAGTTACCCACCCCTCATTTTCTCAGTTACCCTTCCCTCATTTTTTAGATACTCAATTACCCAGCCCTCATTCCCTCATTTTTAAATACTCAGTTACCCAGACCTCATTCCCTCATTTTTAGTTTACTCAGTTACCTAGCCCTCATTTTTTATATACTCAGTTACACGTCCCTCATTTTTCTACCTTCTAATTTAACTATTCAATGCCTTTCCTTTTCATCTGAAATCTCTCTACTGCCCCCTTTCCTTGACAGCTACTTTTGCCATCTCCTGAATCTCGGTTCTTTGACCTGACACCCTTCCCCTTTATGGTTCATGGCATTTACCCGCCTCCCCTACCCTTTGATATCCACCCTTTCCCCTTAGGAAACCCAGAAATGGCATCATCTTCCCATCTCTCTCTCTCTCTCTCTCTCTCTCTCTCTCTCTGTATATTGACAACTGCATAAGATGGATCTTACAAGATTATGTCACTGATCTAATCATAAACATGGGGAATATACATCTATCTCTCTCTCTCTCTCTCTCTCTCTCTCTCTCTCTCTCAGACACACACACACAAGAGCTTCATCTGATTATGTCACTGATCAAATCATAGACATCGGAAATATATACCAGTTATCTCTCTCTCTCTCTCTCTCTCTCTCTCTCTTGGTGAGGTGTGAAGGTAAAAACTGAAGAAAATAGATTGAGGTGTCTTGGTGTTTTAACTGTTTTTACTTCCCCCTTTTGTGTGTGTTTTTACAGCGTTTGGAAATACTTTATAGTTTTAATTTGTCGTTTGAGTGAGGAATAACATCTTCTCTCTCTCTCTCTCTCTCTCTCTCTCTCTCTCTCTCTGTAATTAGAATAGGAGAGGGAGAGAGAAAGTCGTACAGAACAGAATGAAAAGATGATAAAAAGGAAGGGAAAACAGACGAGAGAAAAGTTGAGAAGAGAGAGAGAGAGAGAGAGAGAGAGAGAGAGAGAGAGAGAGAGAGAGAGAGAGATAAAGGACTCAAGTATAAGATAAAAGACAAAGATTACGAGAGAGAGAGAGAGAGAGAGAGAGAGAGAGAGAGAGAGAGATAAGATAAAACCCATTAAGATTAAGAGAGAGAGAGAGAGAGAGAGAGAGAGAGAGAGAGAGAGAGATAAAAGACCCGAAAATAAGATAAGACAAAGATTGAGAGAGAGAGAGAGAGACAAAAGAGCCGAGGATAAGATAAAAGAGAGAGAGAGAGAGAGAGAGAGAGAGAGAGAGAGAGAGAGAGATGTGAACCGTTTGCCCCTGATTGCATCCAGGCAAAGGAAAAGAAGCGAAGCGCTGCATGCATGCAGGCATTTGCACCGACGCAAACACACCCTTCCTCTTCCTGTTGTTGTTGCTTCGTATCGTCTTTAAATTGCTTTTTATGATTATTTTAATCTTTTCGACGGAAGCATAAAACATTTTGACTTTGATAGATTCTCATAAATAGATACATACGATTGGTTAATAAATGCATCTCTCTCTCTCTCTCTCTCTCTCTCTCTCTCTCTCATTATATATATATACATACACACACACACACACACACATATATATATATATATATATATATGTATACTGTACAGTATATACATACAGTATACCTGAAGATAAAGAAATTGGTCTCTCTCTCTCTCTCTCTCTCTCTCTCTCTCTCTCTCTCTCTCTCTCTCTCTCTCTCTCTCTCTCTAATATATACATATATATACACACACATACACACACACACACACACACATATATATATATATATATATATACATATATGGATTTAGAGAAATGAGATATATATACAGATTTATTCATATAAATAGATAGATAGATAGATATATAGATAGATAGATACCTGGATTACAAAGATAGATAGATTGCTAGATAGATAGATAGACAATTTTTACGTATACTTGCTATATGTATCCCCGTTCATACATTTTCAAACATGTACACACATTCTCACGTATGTATGTGAACGACTAAACTGACCTTTTAAAATTATTACACCAGAAACGACACCTCACCAACTCATGAAAAAGGTCCTATGTCAAAACGCCCAATAGGCCTACGGCTCTAACATAGGCCTCGTTAAAGTCATCCTTCTCATAACGCTAGCGGGGTGGGTGGGCCGTTCAAGCCCCCTTACCCCACCCGAACCCCACTAAAACTTCTAGGAGTTATTGCAATGATTAACGCTCGTTATCTCTCATTATAGATATAATGAATAGGGCGTTTATAATTGGTTCCTTTATATATGGTGATGGCCTTTTCGCTGGCTTGATCTGCGATGGTGGTAGTAGTGGTGGTAGGCTTAGATAGTGGTGGTGGTGGTGTTGGTATATAGTGGTAGAAGTAAATGTTGGGTATTTTAATAATAGCTTCCCTGGTAGAAGCTGTTATTATGATGGTGGTAGTCATAGTAATTGGTGGTGGTAGTAATAATTTTTGTAGATGTGGTAAGTAGTTGCTAACTACTTCCTAAATCGTTAATTTGATTTCAATAAAGCATAGAATGGTGTGAGAAATTCATGTTATTAAAACGTATTTTATATTGTTATATTGGAATTAATTAGAATATTTAACTTTTTCAATACATAGGGCATCTAGATAGTTGCCAGACTCTTTTGTGTATATATATATATATATATATAGAGAGAGAGAGAGAGAGAGAGAGAGAGAGAGAGATAAATATACAATTATATATAAATGTATTTCCTGTGGATATTCATTTCAAAAGGTAGTATTCAATATTAAATGCAATTGTGGTTGATATTTACAATTGATTAAAATCACGAGTAGCAGTGATGGATATTAACAATTATATATATA
>NC_090753.1:89645351-89655351 GCF_036898095.1 Palaemon carinicauda | reverse complement strand
TTCTGCCACTTCACCTTCCTTGTGAGCTAAGGATGGGGAGTTTGGGGGAGCCTATAGGTCAACCTGTTTTGAGTCATTAGTAGCTATTGCCTGGCCCTCCGTGGGCCTAGCTTAGGTGGAGACGTAGGTTTGGGCGCTAATCGCATGTAAATATGATCAGTCTTTAGGGAATTGTCCTGCTTGCTAGGGCAATGTCACTGTCCCATGCCTATCATTCACGAGTGGCCTTTAAAGCCTTTAATATTATATTTTTCCCATTATTATTATTATTATTATTATTATTATTATTATTATATCATCAGCTGATAGTATCATGTCTACTTTATATTGAGTTATTTATGTAACTTCGAGGTTACCCAAATTCCCTTAGGGGTTTGTTTTAGTTTACATTTAGGTTTGTTAAGATTATTTTTTACTTATTCTATAAATACCTTCTATAAAGATTTACTTGTCACCTACCAATGTAAATCGAAGGACTGTTATCTAATAAATACACAATTCATTTTGATACAAATAGCAGTGTAAATACAGAACATGACCTAATCGCAAAAAAAAAAAAAAAAAAAAAAAAAGGAAAAAAAAAAAAAAAAAAACATTTAAGCGATAAAATCTCACATAACAATTTCTCGACATTTCTGTCATATCACTGACTAGTTTTTCTTTGTCTTAACGCTACTCCTTACAACCTCCCCCACTCCTACAGACCAACCCCCCTCTTACACTTTCACCCCCCTCCCCAAATACTCCCCTCCCTCCTCCATTCCCCAGCACCCATACGCATGTAACCGCAATATTTAAGAACTGTCATTACCTAGAGCATACGCATTATTACGTAGTCACCTACGCATTACATTACGGCACGTTCAGTGACCTTGGGTTTGTTGCAAGAGTGGTAATTGCTTCCTCGTAGTATGAGAAAGACCATGACTTGGATGATACAAAGGTAGGTGGGATGTGTTTGTGCGTTTGTATGTATCTGCAATTGATCTGGGTGTAACTGCAACAGCTTTTTACATGAGTGTAACAGCTTCGCACTTTTGTTGTGTCTGGAACCATTGTTGACATCATGACTATACTAAATTCTTTTGACTGAGGCGCATTTGTAATGAGTCGCAGGTGTGTCCTTTTAGCTTGGAAAAGCTTCCTGCTAGCTGATTGGTTAGAATTTTTGTCCAAACAATCAGCTAGTAGGAAACTTTTTATTGCTAGAAGGGCACCCCTGTGAGTCTGTGCAAATGCGCATCAGTAAAAAATTGACCATAGCTTTTATGTATATATATATATATATATATATATATAAGTAAATGAAACTGTTTAGTTATAACTACAACTGTTTTGAATCTGTTCATATCATTATTATTTGTTTGCAACTGATTTTGTTAGTCACTGAAAATGTTTTGTTGTTACCCACAACGTTCATATACAATAATTGCAATCAATTCTTCCTTGTTAACAATAATTGCTTCTATATTAGAGATCATTTCCCCCTTATTAAAAATTATTTCTACTATGTTAGAGAACATTTCATCCTTATTAAATATAATTTCTTCTATATTAGGGAACATTTCATCCTTATTAAAAATAATTTCTACTATGTTAAAGAACATTTCATCCTTATTAAATATAATTTCTTCTATATTAGAGAACATTTCCCCCTTATTAAAAATTATTTCTACTATGTTAGAGAACATTTCATCCTTATTAAATATAATTTCTTCTATATTAGGGAACATTTCATCCTTATTAAAAATAATTTCTACTATGTTAAAGAACATTTCATCCTTATTAAAAATTATTTCGTCTATATTAGAGAACATTTCATCCTTATTAAGAATAATTTCTTCTATATTAGATATCATTTCCCCTGTATTACAAATAATTTCTTCTATATTAGAGAACATTTCCCCCTTGTTAGAAATAATTTCTTCTATATTAGAGAACATTTCCCCCTTGTTAGAAATAATTTCTTCTATATTAGAGAACATTTCTCCCGTGTTAGAAATAATTTCTTCTATATTAGAGAACATTTCCCCCTTATTAGAAATAAATTCTTCTATATTAGAGAACATTTCCCCCATTTTAGAAATAATTTCTTCTATATTAGAGAACATTTCTCCCTTGTTAGAAGTAATTTCTTCTATATTAGAGATCATTTCCCACTTATTAAAAAATAATTTCCTCTATATTAGAAATATTTTCATCCTTATTAACAATGAATTCTTCTATATTAAAAAATATCTTTCCTCTTATTAACAATATTTCTTATGAATTAGAGATCACCTTCCTCCTTATTAACATTTCCATCTATATTAAAGATCATCTCTCCCCTTATTAACAATAATTTCCTCCGTGTTAATAATCATTTTCCTCATACCTAAAATAAATTCAATCTTAAAACATTCCAGTTGAACAGTTTTCCCCATAATAGAAAATTAATTTCCTTTACAGTAATTATTACCACAATTCTTACAATAATTTCCCTGAAATTAGTACTAATTTTTACCATATTTCCTGTAAATTTTCCTCCATGAAATTCTCTTGCTTGAGAGTACAATCAGGCACACTATTCTATCACTTTCCTTATTTCCTTTCCTCACTGGGCTATTTTCCCTGTTGGATCCCTTGGGCTTTTAGCACCCTGCTAATAATAATAATAATAATAATAATAATAATAATAATAATAATAATAATTATATTATTATTATTATTATTATCATATTAATAACAATTATTAGTATTATCATTAACATTATTATTATTGTTATTCTTATCATTATTATTATTTCTATTATTTATATTATTATTATCATCATCATTATTATTAATATCATCATTATTAACATCATTATTAAAACGGGAACTATTCTCCCACAGCAACCCGTTCGACTTGACGGCGTCTTCACCCATATTTCCGTGTTGTAAAAAGAGTTGTTTTGATTGCCTGTTTGGCCTTCAGCACCAACGTGTTTTTCCTTATAGAGACATGGCATCCCGTAAGCGGAGATTTTACGGCCCGCTCAGTTTTTTTTTTCTTTATTTTTTATCTGACTTTATATATATATATATATATATATATACAGTATATATATATAATTTTTTTGTGGGTTCTCAGTTTGGAGTTTTAAGTGAGAATGCGTGTAACCCTGTTATATAATCTTACTGCTATCTTTTGATTATTTATGCAGGCATTTATTTAGACTAATATATATATATATATATATATACATGTATATATTACACATACTATGCGTGTGTGAGAGAATATAGACACAAATATATATATATATATATACTGTATATATATATATATATATATTTATGTATATATATATATATATATATCATACACATCCTTGACGTATGCCAGAGAATATAAACACACATATGTATGTTTAAAATATACGTAAACCTAACCATTTATGTAAGTAGACCTTTGTTGACCTTAACACGCTTCCGTATGATTACGTAAACATTCTAAACGTGTCGTAAAATCGTCGGATAAACAAAAGAAATTAAGGCATTAAAAGTTGGACGTATATTCATTGCCCTTTTAATAGCTCAGGGAGACCCCTCTCCCCCACCCCCAACCATGAATGTTTATCAACACTATTGCATAATTCTCTCTCTCTCTCTCTCTCTCTCTCTCTCTGTCCTTGCAATGAAAACATCTACCCACTTATCAATAAAATGCAATTTGGTTGTTTATTTTGTCCCGCGACAAACATGTTTTTTTGCTCCTCGTAAGGATTGTGTTTGTGGGTTTGCCGCAGACGACGTACGCATGAGCGATTTTATTTGTTTTACTTGTTACGTTTCATTTGTTTGTTGGGAAGTTCCCCCGTCGGAGTATGTTTACGTTATCCGGTATGGTGGTTGACTTCCTGGAATATATGTGTGTGTGTGTATATATATATATATATATATGTATATATATATATACATATATATATGTATATATATATATATATATACATGAATATATACATACATACATAACTACTTTATATATACACACACACACATACACATATATATATATATATGTGTGTGTGTGTATATATATATGCAGTAGTTATGTATGTATGTATATATTTATGTATATATATATATACACATATATATAGCCTAAATATGTATGTATACAGTAGTTATGTATGTATGTATATATTTATGTATATATATATATATATATATATAATCCATCTCTTAAACGAATAATTAAAAATTGACTTACCACTTGGCTATATCTGGATTCACCTATGATCAGGAAACAACTTAGATTTATATTCTAACAAAATGTAAGAAAAAGAAATGGACATGTTCAGGACATATAGTGAGAATGATTGACTAACTAAGAAAGTTTGTGGGTGTGGACTGGTACAGAGAGGCCATAAACAGACGTAAGTGGAAGGATATCTTTGAGTTTTTTGTTCTCCAGTGAATTAGAAACGGCTGATGAATATATATATATATATATATATATGTATGTATATATATATATATATACACACACATATATATATATATATATATGCGTAAAAATCACAGGGAAACGTGATGCTCAGATGCAAAAGAACCACAGGGAAAATGGAAATATGAAATATAAGGTTAAGTCTTGACCAGTTTCATATATTTCATATTTTCATTTTCCCTGTGGTTCTTTGGTATATATATATATATATATATATACATGTATGTATGTATATATATGTATATATATAGATAGATAGATAGATATCTAAATAGACATAGATAAATATTTGTTTATATCTACGTGTGTATATATATATATACATATATATATATATATATATATGTATATATATAACCATATAGGCTATATGTATTATATACATATATATGTATATATATATACATACATACTGTACATATATATATATATATATATATGCATATATATATATATATATATATAGGGAGTAAACAAAGATGTTAATATTTGTAAATATTTTATTAAAGGCATCTGCACGAGCAGGAAATCTGATGAAACCAATGAAAATTTCAATCTTTTTATAACGTCGTTCGTAAGAGTAATAGAAAAGGAGATAAACTACAGCACGTGAAAATCCCACCTTAGACATATAGCAATGTAAATGCACAACGTTATTCGAACTAGATCTGAAAACGAGGCCGGAAGCAGGTCAAAGTGCGATGCAAATGCCCCCACTGATCTCACGTTTCCTGCTTTCAATTGCAATCTTTCTTAATGTGCAAATTGCGCCCTGCCTTGCTTGCACTCAACACCTATAGGAGGGCAAGTGTGCTTTTGACACTGCAATTTTATATTCGCGTGGCAGGGACTGGTTCGGGGTGGTCTAGATGAAGAGTCTCTCTAAAGATATTTTCTTCTTGAAGAAGAGAAGCTTATAACTTGTATATAAGGAATCTATGGAATATCCATATATTCCTTATCCCTGATCTGGATTTTAATCTTTAGCACCGTTGTTCAGTTATTTCTTGATTTTGCATAAGATTTTTAACAGTTCTGACCATCCTTGGCATTCAGATCTTCCCATTATTATTATTATTATTATTATTATTATTATTATTATTATTATTATCTAAGCTACAACCTTAGTTGCTAAAGCAGGATGCTATAATCCCAATGGCTCCGACTGGGAAAAATAGCCCAGTGAGGAAAGGAAATTAGCAAATGAATATGTCATCATCATCATTATTACCCTCCTACGCCTATTGACGCAAAAGGCCTCGGTTAGATTTCGTCAGTCGTCTCTATCTTGAGCTTTTAATTCAATATTTCTCCATTTATCATTCACTACTTCGCGCTTCATAGTCCTCAGCCATTTAGGCATGGGTCTTCCATCTCTTCTAGTGCCTTATGGAGCCCAGTTAAAAGTTTGGTGAACTAATCTCTCTTGGGGAGTGCGAAGAGCATGCCCAAACCATCTCCATCTACCTTTCATCAAGATCTCATCCACATATGGCACTCGAGTAATCTCTCTTATAGTTCCATTTCTATTCCTGTGCTGTCCTGGCAATGTTCAATATGTACGACAATCAATAAACAAGTCATTGGTTCTCAATATTATGATGTTTTTGGAGGTGTTTTTAATTTGAAGATTTCCACACGATTCGGTCAATGATATGGGAGTATTCTTCCCCCACACCTGGATTCGAACTGAGGCTACGAGGGATGGTGGGTCAACGTTTTGCTGCACTTAATTTTTTTTTTTTTTTATAGAAAATTACATATTTTTTCCACTTAATCCCCAACTATTCATCTAGATATTCTGATTCATTCTCGTAATAAATTCCTTTCTTCTTCTTCTCTCCAACCGATATCCCTACATTAAAGGGTCGGTTGCCTGGTGCGCCCTCTATAATGCCTACCATCAAAGGCATCCTCATCCACCGAGCCTCTTCTCTCCATGTCATCCTTCACCTTATCTCGCCATCTAATTCTCTGCACATTAAACTACTCATCCTTTTAGACAAACCAGCATTCTAAAAGCAAAAATTGGATATCGGAAGGACCCAGTCAATCGTAAATTGGCACCACTGGCTATTCGTTGGTTGGTATCCCTGGTTATTCATAAGGTTGGCACCACTGGCTGGTTCTCACAAGGACCCGCAAATCAAGGAATGTCAACAGGACCTCCTTCTGGGAGACCAACGTTTCCTGACTATGTAAATGACATAACCTCAGGTCTTCCTCTCCTTGCTATGCCCAACGCTTGGTGGATGTAATTGATGTTTACCTATCTATATGCCTTTGTGTGTGTCTATCTGTTTATTGTATCCCCTCTATAATTAGTTTTTTACAATAAACATATCTTAACCAATAGGTCTCTCTCTCTCTCTCTCTCTCTCTCTCTCTCTCTCTCTCTCTCTAAGTTCTGGAGAACTATTCTATTGCGAGTTTATGTAAGTTCGAGCAGAGACAAATTTTTTTTTTTAAATGCATATCATTTGTCAATAAGAATAGGAAGACGGCATCCATGAGTTTGCATCTGCCCTAATCAATTACAACCTAAGTTGGAAAAGCAAGATGCTATAAGCCCAAGGGCTCCAACAGGGAAAAATAGCCCAGTGAGAAAAGGAAACGAAGAAATGAATAAACGATATCAGAAGTAATGAAAAATTAAAATAAAATATTTTAAAAACAATGACATTAAAACAAATATTTGTAAGCCGGTTCAACATTAAAACATTTGCTGCGAGTTTGAACTTTTGAAGTTCTGCTGATTCAACTATTGTGAGTTTAAGGATTTCACTACTGTATATCCTGGAAATAAAGGATATTTATCCAGTTATTATTAACAGTATACATTTCCTAAGCTACAACCCTAGTTGGAAAAGCAGGATGCTATAAGCCCACGGGCTTCAAGAGGGAAGATTGCCTAGTGAGGAAAGTAAACAAAGAAATATAAAATATTCTAAGAACAGTAACAACACTAAAATAAATATTTCCTAAATAAACTATAAAAACTTTAACAAAATAAGAGGAAGAGAAATGAGAATAGTGTGCCCGAGTGTACCCTCAAGCAAGAGAACTCTAACCCGAGACACTTGTAGACCATGGTACAGAGGCTATTGCACCACCAAAGACTAGAGAACAATGTTTTGATTTTAGAGTGTCCTTCTCCTAGAAGAGCTGCTTACCATAGCTAAAAGAGTCTCTTCTACCCTCACCAAGAGGAAAGTGGCCCCTGAAGAATTACAGTGCAGTAACCCCTTGAGTGAAGTAAAATTGTTTGGTAATCTCAGTGTTGTCAGGTGTCTGAGGACAAAGGAGAATATGTAAAGAATAGGCCAGACTATTCGGTACATATGTACGCAAAAGGAGAGAACCGTAACCAGAGAGAAGGATCCAATGTAAGTTATTAAGTAATTTAACAAACGAAAACAAAATATATGGAATTTTTCATTTTGGTCTAAAGTTTTATGAACATTACAAAACACAAAGCATAAAGAAGAATTTTCATTCTCATATTTTTAGAAATTCTGAAAAAAAATAATGTAAGAAAAATCATTTCCATTGTTAAACTTTTCCTACACACGCGGAAAAAAGTATGTTTTTGAAATGAAGAGTGACAGAAAGAAGAAATTTTATCATGGCTTTTAGACGAGAATTTCAAAAATTCTGAATATGAATCTGAATGTCTCAGATGTAGATAAGAAAAATATATCTTTTCGTCATGTTAATTGTTGACCTTTTGAACTTTAACCTATTGTTGAGAGGTGACCTGTGATCTTAGTAGCAAACACCTTTTAAACATACTCCTAGTTGCTAGTGTTGTTGTAGTTATTGTTGTTGTTGTTGTTGTTGATGGGCACCATGCGTGTAGGAATGTAAAATCTAAAGCCCTGTCCACATGATCGAGCATGCCCGACGGGCAAACAGTGATACCAGGCCACAATCGTTAGTGAAAATGAGGGTTGGTGACGTCAGAAGCGGGAAAAACTAAAAGCATGGATCTGGCAACACTATGATGCCAGATCCCTGTCTGTAGTTTTCCCGCTTCTGACGTCATTAACCCTCATTTTCACTAAATATTGTGGTCTGGTATCACTGTTTGCCCGTCGGGCATGCTCGATCGTGTGGACAGGGGCTTAATATTCCTTATGAGTAGTGTTCTTGGCCCATAACTTTCCATTCTATATGATATGTGGTTTGACCTACAGCACAAACTCGTTGTATATGCAGGTGATGCTACTCTCTTTGCATCAATTCCACTTCCTGAATGTAGATCTTGGGCTGCTGAATCCCTTAATAGGGATCTATCTAAAATTAGTGCATGGTGCAAATGAAGGGTTAGGAAGTTGAACCCTAACCAAACTTAAAGTATGATTGTGAGTAGTTCAAGGATAGTAGCTCCTCAACATTTAGATCTTTGCCTTGACAATATCTCTGAATATTTACAACTCATGAAGGTGTGATTCTTGATGGAATTTTTACTATTGAGAAAACAAATTCTGTCTTTTTATTCTTCAATTGCGTAAAAATACTTTCAGTGATCACTGTATCTTGAGGAAATATGAAATTCTTTCTTTTATACCATGTTTTGAATATTTTTCTCCTGTCTGGTTTCCAGGTGCTAAATCCAATCTTTGTTGGATAAAAACTTACACTCTATTAAATTCCTTATCCCTGATCTGGATTTGAATCTTTAGCACCGTTACTCAGTTAGTTCTTTATTTTGCATAAGATTTTCCATAATTCTAACTGTCCTTGGCATTCGGATCTTCCCATTATTATTATTATTATTATTATTATTATTATTATTATTATTATTATTAGCTAAGCTACAATCCTAGTTGGAAAAGCAGGATGCTGTAATCCTAAGGGCTCCAACAAGGAAAATAGCCCAATGAGGAAATGAAATAAGGACAAAAATTAACTATATGAAAAGTAATAAACAACTAAAAAGAGACTTGTGTTAGCCTGTTCAACATAAAAATATTTGCTGGAAGTTTGAACTTTTTAAGTTCTACAGATTCAACTACCCGATTAGGAAGATCATTCCACAACTGGGTAACAGCTGGAATAAAACTTCTGGAATAATGTGTAGTATTGAGCCTCGTGATAGAGAAGGCCTGACTATTGGAACTAACTGCGTGCCTAGTATTACGAACAGGATGGAACTGTACCATCCCAGATGTTGTATATACTATGTATGCAGTTAATTCCTTCATTCTACCTTGTATCAAGTATTGTTCTCCTGTGTGGTCTTCGGCTGCTGATTCTCATCTTAGTTTGACAGGAACGTACGGTCTATTATATTTTTTATACCTGATCTAGTTATTAATCTCTGGCACTGTCGTTCAATTATAGTTCATTATACATGTTGCATAAGATTTTTCATAATCCTGGCTATCCTTACATTCAGATCTTCCCCGACAGTTCTATCCTGTTCCTAATACTAGGCATGCAGTTGATTATATAGTCAGGCCTTCTCCATCACGAGGCTCAATACTACACAGTATTCTAGAAGTTTTATTCCAGCTATGACCAAGT
>NC_090753.1:89641199-89644851 GCF_036898095.1 Palaemon carinicauda | reverse complement strand
AAGTCACAAACAAACAAATAATTAGCAAACGCTAGTGGTGCTAACGCAAGCGGCAACGGGTCGTAACGAGACCAGAAAGCTAAAAAGATTAACAAAGAGATCTTGTTTTACAAAGAAGTACAGAACAAAATGTGTTGTATAACAAATGATATCTCCGACCCCCACTATGACGTCATCGTGAAGAAATTCATTGTTGTTATTTCAAATCTCCCCTTCCTCGGTTTTTAAAAGCTGACGTCAAGAAGGAAGAAAAGAAAAGAAAGGATTCTATACTACTGTATTTATAATAAACAAAGCCACCTATGAAGTATCTGACCTGAGACGTCGCTGTCTGTCTCCGACTGAGGTGTTGCTTATAGTAAACAATCATATCTCGAATCTACTTTACTTACTCTGTTTACTCTGTGTGTGTCAGATAGACGCGTTTCACAATGCTTCATTTCTCTATTGTGAAATAGTGGTTTATATATATATACATATATATATATATATATATATATAAAGACATTTAGTGTTTTCCCAGAACATGAGACAGAAATTGAAAGATGGATAAGCAGGGGATGGAGATCTTTTGGTAAACAAAATGAGATTATGAAAAGTAAAATACACTTTCTCTAAAAATAAAATGTATTTAATCGGATGGTCCTACCAGTATTAACTTATGCATCAGAAACTTGGAGCCTTACTAAAGCCTTAGGACATAAGCTAGTTACAGCTGAAAGAGCTCTGAAAAGAATGATAATGGGAATAACATTAAGAGACAGAAAAAGAGAAACATCGAAAATAGAGCAAACTAAAATAGATATTCTAACAACGTGTAAGAAAAAGAAATGGACATGGGCAGAACATATAATGAGAATGAGAGATAACAGATGGACATAAAAATAACAGAATGGGTACTTAGAGATTGGAAAAGAAGCAGGTGAAGGAAGAAAAGACGATGGATTGACGAGCTAATAAAGTTTGCGGGTGTTAACTGGCATCGAAAGACCATAAGCAGATGAAGATGGGAGTGGAAGGATGTGTCAGAGACCTTTGTCCTGCAGTGGACTAGTTACACCTCATGATATATATATATATATATATATATATATAATCAGCTGTCCACTGCGGGACAAAGGCCTCTGACACGTCCGTCCTTTGATCAGCAAAGGTGTACTCTTCAGGGCCATCCATACTAGGTTGGTTTGCTTTGAGCGATCAGACGAAAATCCCCCCACTATCACCAATCCGCTCTAGCCAGCGTGTTCATGAAAACTGGCCAAACCCCAGACATGAATATAGACCTGTACAAGGCCTTTGTCCTGCAGTGGACTAGAAACGAATGCATTTGTTGTTGTTGTTGTTGTTGTCGTCTAGTATGATTATTATTATTATTATTATTATTATTATTATTATTATTATTATTTGCTAAGCTACAACCCTAGCTGGAAAAGCAAAATGCTATAAGCCCAGGGGCCCCAACAGGGAAAATAGCCCAGTAAGGAAAGGAAAGAAGGAAAAATAAAATATTTTAAGAAGAGTAACATTAAAATAAATATTTCCTATATAAACTATGAAAACTTTAACAAAACAAGAGGAAGAGAAATTAAATAGAATAGTGTGCCTGATTGTACCCTCAAGCAAGAGAACTCTAACCCAAGACAGTGGAAGACCATGGTACAGAGGCTATGGCACTACCCAAGACTAGAGAACAATGGTTTGATTTTGGAGTGTCCTTCTCCTAGAAGAGCTGCTTACCATAGCTAAAGAGTCTCTTCTACCCTTACTAAGAGGAAAGTAGCCACAGAACAAATACAGTGCAGTAGTTAACCCCTTGAGCGAAGAAGAATTGTTTAGTAACCTCAGTGTTGTCAGGTGTGTGAGGACAGAGGAGAATCTGTTAAGAATAGGCCAGACTATTCGGCGTATGTGTAGGCAAAGAGAAAGAACCGTAACCAAAGAGAAGGATCCAACGTAGTACTGTCTGGCCAGTCAAAGGACCCCATAACTCTCTGGCGGTAGTATTTCAACGGGCGGCTGGTGCCTTGGCCAACCTACTATTATTATTACTATCCAAGCTACAACCCTAGTTGGAAAAGCAAGATGCTATAAGCCCAGGGGCTCCAACAGGGAAAAATAGCCCAGTGAGGAAAGGAAATAAGGAAATAAATAAATGAAGAGAGCAAATTAACAATAAATCATTCTAAAATAAGTAACAACGTCAAAACAGACATGTCATATATAAACTATTAACAACATCAAAACAATAGATAAAGACATAACAACCATATAACTGGACTCTACGTCCAATGTACCTCTTCAAAATCCCTTCTAGGATCATCATCATCATCATCATCAGTACGTTGTCCTCTATTGCGTAACTGGATTGCGTAACTGGACTCATGCCCAAGAAGGTCAGTGCGAACGTTGTGAATTTTGTTACGTAACTTTTTAATATATGTTTGGCCCAGGATAGTTCTTACGTGACCAAAATATTAAAAAAGTAAGTGCTTCTTGGCACTGGGGTATTTTTACTCTCTCTCTCTCTCTCTCTCTCTCTCTCTCTCTGTTTTCTTATTTTCCCTTTTACTGCCGGGCTAATTATCTAATCTCTCTCTCTCTCTCTCTCTCTCTCTCTCTCTCTCTTTGTTTTCTTATTTTCCCTTTTACTGCCGGGCTAATTATTTAAACTCTCTCTCTCTCTCTCTCTCTCTCTCTCTCTCTCTCTCTCTCTGTATGTTACGTAGAGAAGGAGGATAAGCATATGATTTAATTAAATGAAATAGAAGAAAACAGGAAGATGATCACGGAAAACAAGAAATGGGATAAATACTGTGAGAAGAAAATGTAGAATAATCATGATGGATAAGTAGCAAAAAGATATGTGATGAAGAAAAAGAAGAAGACATGATGTAGGTGGAGAAGAAACAATGAAGTGAAGAAAGAGACAATAAGAACAAGAATGCAAGTAATGTAGAGGAAAATTGATAGAAGTAAATAAGATAAGGGTAAGAACTTCTAAAGAAGAAAAAATAAAACATATTTAAATATGAAGATGGAAAAGAAAAATGCGAGTTAAAAGTGGAAATAAGAACGTTTGAAAGTGAAAAAGAATGGAAAAATGTAAAAAAATAATATTGATTAGAGATTTTGAAGAAATAAGCAAGATAATGGGAAAATATGAAGAGGCTATAAAGAAATAAGAAATATGTTGGAAAATATAAAAATTAAAGAATTGAGATTTTGAGGAAAAAAGAAAGATAATGGGAAATAAAAAGAAAAGCAAAGAATATAGGTTTTGAAGAAATAAGAAAAATAATGGGAAAATATAAGAAATAAAGGATAGAGATTTTGATGAGATAAAAAAGATAATGGAAAATATAAAAATAAAATAGAGATTTTGAAGAAAAAAGAAATATTGGAAATATGAAAAACAAACCATAGAGATTTTGAAGAAAAAAAAATAATGGAAAATACAGAACAATAGAATAAAAAAAAATAAAGATTTTGAAGAAATGAAAAAAATAATGGATAATATAGAATAATAAAACAAAAGAAAATAGATTTTTTGAAGAAATAAAAAATAATGGAAAATATAATTCTCAATAAATAAGAAAGATAAGTAGAGAAGAATGAAAATAAGAACGAAGGTGTTACCGTCAGCCCCAGG